>NW_010125690.1:23203-32369 GCF_000699245.1 Pterocles gutturalis | reverse complement strand
AACGATGCAGCCGTGAGCCTACAGTCCTAGAGTTATCCCATTACAGACTGATGGCGGTGTGACCTGTCCCCACACTGGCATGGGTTGCAGGTGCAAAACAAGCTGCGGTTGCCCAAAGCAGCACACAACCCACTCTCATGTCCAAACTCTCAAAATGCATCCACCCCAAGCTGTTCCCCATCCCCTCCAGCCCCCAGCTGCCCTCCCTCCATTCTCCGGTTCCAGCAGCGCAGGGTTATCAAAGCCAGCTGGGAGGGAGGGATGGAGGGAGCTGCTGCTTTTCGACAAAGCCAGAACGCAGCTACGGTGCTTATGAGCATCCCCTCCTCATGTAAGCGCCGAGACAAGGATTGGTACCCGGGCACAGCAGGCTGGGGGCTGATAGGATGCAGCAGCTAATTTGCACTAATGGTCCCAGAAAGGCGGGGAGTGCTCTCCAGAGGAGAATGCACTTGAGCAATAACCTAAATAGATACGTGTTTCCAAGCAAAAAGTCCTTGAAGAGGGAAGAGAGGCCCTACAGTTGAATTTCTCTCCCCACCTGCACCGAATCTTGGCTGGGGATGTTGGAAAGGAGCTGCCTGGGCAGGGAAAAGCAGCAGATCTGCAAGCTGGGGAGCAACTCTTGGAAGAAACTGGAGCACGGCTGGACATCCAGCCCCGCTTTCGGAGCCCGTTTGGACAGACTGACGGCAGCCGTGGGCAGAGCCCAGCCTGGAGCACGCTTGGCTCCATCGTCAGCCCAAAGCAAAAAAAGTCAGCCCATCTGTGCTGCGACAGGTTGATATAGAGGGCGAAATGCCTAAGTAAAATTCCACAACAGGGCATTAAAAAGATGTAATAAAATATACACGAGTTATTAAATATTGTCATCAAGACGAACCATAAATCAGAGATTTTATGGTTTCTGATTATAAATTCCATTTATTCTGTAAGCGTTTAAAGAAAGAAAAATGGAGACGGGGTAAAGATTTAAGCCCAGCCATGATGCTGCTGATATTTCACTGTTGCTTGTGGGTGTCGCATCTGGGGGAGCCCAGCAATGGGTGCACGTAGTTGCCGGGAAGGAGGCTCTCGCCAGGCAGCTTGCCGTGCCACGTAACTCCCCAGCATCCTTACGGACACCGCTACAGATGCTCCTGCCCTTGCAAACACAATGAAGAGCCCCACACTGCCTTCCCCATGTGCACCAAAGCTACCAAAAAACCCTTCTGCCCTGATACTGCCCAGGCAGCAGCACCCAGGAGCCCCGAGAGCCCTGCCACATCCCAGAGGTGCTTGCTCCGAAATGAGTATTTCCTATATTTAATGCCCATTCCCATTTTTCAGCATCACAAAGCGGTGCTAGATGTTCCTTCTCCAACCCTACAATTGGGTGACTCAGTCCCCAACCTGCGTTTTTCAGCTCAGACCCTTGCAGAAACCCAACACACAGCTTTGCACGGACCGTTTCCATTCACCTTAATCCCTTCCCCATCCTATTGCAGCTCATTTCCAGAGGAACCAAAGCCCACGGATGCAGAACCATAACCCCGGCAGTTAAATCCCAGCCCTCAGATAGGCTGGGTGGAAGGGAGACCACAGGGCAGATCCTGTTTAATTAGGGCTCGTAAAACCAGCTCAGTACCGCACCGGAGAGTGGGGCTGATTTGCAGCTGCCTTTAAAAGCAAGCAGGGTTACTGCTTCAGCAGTTTTCCCAGCCAGTTTTATGGATGCAACAATAAAGAAAAAAAAGAAAAAAGTTTGCGAGCCGGGAGCTTTACGGCTGAAACATCTGATAACGTCACACGCCAGCTTATCGCGGGATCGAGGGAAGGGGAGCAGGGATGCGGACAGGCTGCAGGAGGGAGATATATCATCAACACCTATTTAATAAGGATTTTTAAATTTTTTTAAAAATTATTTACTGGGTAGCAATGCTGCCTTCCCCTCCCAAACTCCTCCTGAGCATCACCGGAATGTCTGAGTGCTACAGCCCAGTGCACGGTACTGGGCAAACTGGTGGTTGGTGAGAGCCTCCAGCATGGGCAAGACAATCCAGGGAGGCATGTGGAAAAATGTACTGGTAGATGAGGGAAATAAGGGGGGTAGAGTAGCACATGAGGTTTATGGGATAGCAAAATAATCAGAGGATGAAAACCTCCCTCAATGCCTGCACTCAACACCAGGGTTTGCTTCCCCGCTTTGCTGGCTGCGGCTTTGGGTAAAAATCTGATGAAGCAAGCTTTCTGCATGAAAAAGGCCAATTAAAAAAAAAGAAAAAAAAAGGAAAAACAGGGCAAGTGTAAGGAAAAAGAAGAACAGAGCGAGACTGATGAGGTCAGGGCGCTGTTAAGGATGTCAATACCCATCACTCACCAATAACCTTTCCGTAACTCCTGACCCAGCAGCGGCTGTCACGAAACCGCAGCGAAATTAAAACAGAAATGAAGCAGCATTAGGTCCTGGCGAGAGGAGGCAGCGGCTGACAGGCAAGGTAAGGGCCTGACGTGGAGACAAGAGGGGGCACTGGGGCTGCCAACCTACGCTGAAGCATCCCTCTGCGCTCCCGGGAAAAGTGCAAGGGATGCAGGATGCTGCGGGAAGGGGGAGCGTGTCGGATGCGCACTGCCCGGCGCAGCAGGGTGCAGAGGAGGAGAGGGCACACGGTTCGGCTGACAGCAGCGGGCTGGTGGGGGTGAGCATCCTCCCTAGGGAGAGGAAGGACGAGGCTGATGGAGCCCCAAGAGCCGAGGTTGGCGGAGGGAGAGTGGCTTGTGACAGCTGGTGGGGTTGCAATGCAATCCCTCTGTGCTTTGGGGGATTTCGGCAAAGAAAAAGCGATTTCCTCAGGTTCCAGGTGGGTCTGGAGAACTTGGTGTGGTCCTGCATCCCATCCATCTATAGAGGTAGCAAAAAAAGCTGCAAACCTCCTTCTGGAAGGGCTGGGGCTGCTGCAGCATTGTCCTGCCTCTCCTCCTGCCCCCTGCTCTCCATGCACATCGAAAGCGTGTTCCAGCTACGGGCTGACCTTTACAGTACACATCAGAAGGGAAAAGGAGAGTTGGAAATGCACAGAAGGGAAAATATGCCTTGTGATGGAAAACAGACCATGCACATTCCAGCGAGCGGAACAGGGAAGGGTCTCTGGGCTGGGATCAGTGTCCACCAAAGCCACATCTCTATTTCAATGCCCTCCTGCCCTGCCAGGTCCCAAGGGCAGACCCTGAGTGGTTTGACTCCAAAAGCCCATGGGACCAGCTTGTCTGCCAAGCACAGCTGCTGTCACCCTCATCACACTCCCCCCCAGGCAAGGGGCAAAGCATCAATCCCCATCAGAGGGGTTGCCCTTGCTGGGAAGCATCCACAAGGCTCATTTGCAAGGACATCTCAGCGATTTAATCAGCCACAGGTAGAGATACTGAGGGAGGTAAATTCCCCAGGGACCAGACCACGGCCAAGTCTCTCCAGCACTCTCCCATCTCATTGCAGTGGGCAGAGCATCCTTCTCCCTCCCCGTTGCATGGATACCTGCCTTTCTATTCCCCCAGCCTGCTGTTGTGAGCAAAGGAGGACAAGCACATCCCACCCTGTGCCAGCGGTTCTTCGCCGCAGCGGGCACGGATCTCGCCATGAAAAAGCCACGCAGAGGGAAGGCAATCAGGCGAACCGCAGGAGATGTGCTCACACACGCCAACAGCAGCAAACCTGCTGGGAACCCGCGGATGCGTGTGGATGGCAAGGACACACGGGCTCCTGGGGTTCACCTTTCTCCGTCACGGCTCTTTCGGCTTTAACTCGGGCCAAGGAGAGGGAGAAGCGTGCCCCATCAGCTCAGGCTCCTCTCTGCAAGACGTCCAGAAGCTGAGACAAAGCTGATCCATCTTCTTTTAAAGAGTGTAAACAACTCCGCTGCAGGCTCGGAGTGCAAGAGAGGACACACAGTTGGAAATTTTAAGGGCCAATTTACTAGGTAATTTACTAAACACACTAATAATTGACATTGCAAGCACCGTACCGCTGTCCCCAGCTCCTGCCTAATACCCGTAGCGAGAGGGAGAGAACAACTTTCCGCATTCTCGCCGCTCCGCAAAGCCTCCTCTGCCAGCCACGGTCCCGTTTGCCATCTGGGCAGCCTCGCTCCGCTCCATCCCTACCAACACACCAGCCACCTTGGCCAAAACCCACTCTCCTGATTAGCATGCATATTTCCCAGCGCTGATTTCACCTGAGGATCTCTGCGAGGGAAGGGGGTGTTGTAATTACCACCTCTTCCCTGGCTGTAATTAAAGACAAACTGGAGGGAGTTATGCCCAGTCTCATCGTTTTCCCTGAAGCTTTTCCCTGTGCCAAAAAATTCTCTCTGCAAGAAAACTCCCAGCAGCTTCTTGGAAAAAGGCAAGCGGCTCAGACTGGAGTTGCAACCCGGTTTGGATTACAGTAGTTAGACTAGGCTTCCCTAGAGAGGTGGTGTCTGGGTATCCCCGGGTGGATGGATGTCCAGGGAGAAGCACAGATGACCTGGTTAGACCCGACACCTACAATTTAAGGGACTAAGCCTGGGTGCAGCCCACACATTTATCAGGGATGACATCTTTACACGGGTGGAAGTCACACATTCCATCCTAAGAGATGTTCAGCCAACCATCCCAGGTCATCCAACCCCTGCGCAAACCGGAGGGATGGGGAACAGGGTCAGAAACGCTGTTTTGTCAACACTTAAACTTCCCATAGGAACATGTCGACTTTTGTGCTTTTACTGGCTGTGATTCACTTCTTTTCATTTCCAGGCACCTTTGCTGGTTCTTAGTGGTTTATATTCTCATCTCATTCGCGAACGGGACCGGCTAACCCCTCCCCACCTTCTCCCCACCACAAAACTCCATTTCCAGGGCAGGAAATCCAATTCAGAATTCAAAACCCTGTTCAAAATTCAAACCCCTATTCAAAAGGAACACAAACCTAGGCAATATTGACGCCGATTCAAAATCAACACGTTCCTGGCCGCTGTTGATAGCGGCTTCTCATGCCACCGCAGCCGGGTGCTCAAAGGACTAGTGAGCACGTTTGCATTTATTTTTGTCCTGCACCTGGCTGGATCTATACATCAGAAAAGAGGGTGAAAATCCAATGAGTGACTCCGGGTGCTCAAAGGCACAGGGGTTTAAAGAGCTCTCTTAACCACTCTCTCAAGAAAAAACCAAACCAAAAACCTCCTGGGCTCTTTAAAGGCATTTCACATTGAGCATCTTCAAAATCCCTCAAAACTTGTCACTTCCAGCAAACCTGGGTCACAATTTGCAATTAATCATTCACTTGATTAATTTTCCAGGCTGGCACAGATGGTAAGCCAAAGCTCTTGCCCAACTGCTTGGGACTAAGAGGAATGGGACAAATGCTTGGGCAAGAGGGATGAAACCAAATCCTTGGGTGAGACAGATGAACCCAAACGCTTGGGCAAGAGCTGGACTTCACGAATTCCTCTGCTGGGTGTAAATGACCTCGCTGAGACACTGCATCACCCATCCCTCCTCCTCATCTTCTCTATCCTCAGCTCTATGCTATTATTTCCAATGGACCAGCAAAACGTTCCTTTAAAGGGTTGTTTGGGGGTTTTTTTTGGTGGTGGTTTTATTCCTTTTTTTTCCATTAGGAGCCATGTTCATTAGCAAAATATCAGAAACCTCTGGGGCAGCTTGTGCTTCTAATTCATTTTCCAAATGTATAATGAGCCAGGACTAAATTTTTTTTTAGGGTGAATTTAATTGACCTTTGCATGGCATTAGGCAGATTGGCTTAAAGTCTATTAGAGCGTAATATAACCTGGTGAGATTTTAGGGAAGGTTATTGGAAAAACCTATCGAGTTGGACCACTTTTCTCCTTTCCTCCCCCCTTCCTCCATGGAGAAAAAGAAGGATGGCTCGAGAATAGAGGGATGAACAGAAGGGGAGAGGGATGAACAGACGGGGAGAGAATTAAAAAGGGAGAAGTGAGGAAAAAGAGTAGGAGGGAGAGAGAGGAGAGCAGTCCAAAGCGACCCTCAGCTGCAGAGTGGTGCGGTGGGCTTGGCTGCTCAGGGATGGGCATCAACATCCCCCAACTGAGCAGCTGGCCCATTTGCTGGGTGACATGGTGCCAGCTTACACCAGCTGAGGATCAGGCCCTCGGGTGATGGAACACATCCCAGCTTGGCAGGAATGGCTCAAGCTGCTGGTTCCTGCTGGCTCGTGGGGAAATAGGGATCCGCAAGGGCTGGCAGATGTGGGGCTGGGGGGTGCTGTGCTCTGGGTGCCATGAGTCTGCCATCAGCAGCCGCTTAAACCCATCCTAGGGAGGATGGGGGAGATGGGTCAGTGACGCTATCCAGGAGCACATGTCAGGCCTCCAGCACTGCTAACAAGGGCTCTCCAGAGGCTACTGAGAAGCAGCAAAAGGCGAAAGCCACCAAATTTCACCCCTGTGCAGAGGAACAGCACCACAAGCACGCACCACCCTACAAAGCCATGTCCTGGAGCATGCTTGGGAGCCAAATATACCATGGTGCTACCCCGTACAGCACACGGAGGCTCCAAGCACCCCAACAGCCCCATGTATCCACCCAGGAGGGGTTCAGAAAACACCCCATCTCTGCACCAGCCACAGTTTTCCATCCTCTGGGTGCACAACACAGCCTGACCCACCAGCCCCTACTTCGGAGGGGTGTGGGCTGTGCACCCACACACCTCTGCAAGCACTCAGAGATTTGTATCACTGAAGTTGCAGCAATCAAAGGCCCCAGGCGAAGCACAGACCACCCCAACCCTTGAAACATTTTGCAATCCCAGCACGCCAACCCATTAGGGGTGTTTATGGAGAAGGTGCCTGATAGGACCCAGCCAATGGGAAAATCTGCTTCGCAATATTTTGAAACATCACTTGTTTTCTGGCGTTTGGTTTGGTTTTTTTTCCCCCTTCCACCCAGCCCCAATAATTTCAGCCGCACCCTGTCCACGCCAGGGTGGGGTATGACATGCCAGGCTCACTCCAGCCCACACCATTCCCACCCTGCAATCCTCCCTGAACTCATTCCCCCACCGCCGATGAGGATGCAAAGCCCAGGGATGGGTGAGCAACGCCTCGCCGAGAGCCCAGGGCAGGGCAGGACTGAACCCAGCTACCCCTGAGCTCAGCCTGGTGCCCTGATCTCACACCCATCCTCCCTCCCCAGCCCAAAGCCCCCCCAGTACAGAGAGCTCCGCTGGGATGCTCTGCTCCATGCCACGGCAGAAAAGCATCTCTCGCTTGCTTTCCCCCCACTGCGATATAAATGAGATTTCAAGCATCCCGATTTCCAGTTACAAATCCTCTGCCATGCATCAGCCGGTGCTAAACGTGCCTGTTGTGCCGGCGGGTTTTTGCTCACACAAACGCTGGGGTGTGGGATGCTTCTTGCTGCCCTCCCTGCACCGAACCAGCCACAAAAGGGTTAACCGACCTGCTCTCCTTTTTCCAAACTTTGCTGGTTTCTATTCCTCCCCTGAGAGGCTGCAAGCCAGGGAGAGGAGGGTTTCAAAAGAGAAACAGAAATTGAGAGAGAGAAAAGGGGAACATTTCGGCTGGATGCAGTGAACGGAAGGCTTTGTGTTTTAGAAAATTAAGGGTGGAAGGGGTCTCTTTGTGCTAAATGCTCTGGATGGATGAAAGTAAAGAGACCTCAGCCAGGCTGGGGAGTTAGGGCGACACTGAGAGCAATTTTTAGCCCTGTTAGATATTAATTTCCCATACATCATCTGCCTGTCCTCTGCCCGTTTGAAGTCCTCAAGGTTCCAGGCTTCAAAGCGCACCATGACTGCCATCCGCACAAAGCTCAGGGATCCGTGGGGAGCCGCAGCAGCGGGTTCCAGCCCTGCATCCCAGCAGGACCCCCTCCCCACAATGCCCCCCCATCCACAGCCAGGACCAGCCCGGGGATGCTGTGGCTCCGTCCACCGTGCGAGCAGGGCCTCCGGGGTGTTAGCAAGGGGGGGCCAAGCCAGAGCAAATAAAAGCGCTGACCCACTTCGCTGCCCAAAGCCCTCGTTAAAGCCCAACTGCATGTGTGCTGATGCCTGGAAAAGCTGGTGGGGTCACAAACCCTGTCCCTCGCATCCCCATCACTGATGAAGCACCTTCCAAAAATCAATGGCGCTTTGTTGGGTTGCGTCAGCTCACGAGGATAAGGGCAGTTATTGTTTCAGCTGCGGAAAGGCTGAACACACCACAAAGGAGGCCCTTTGCCTGACTGGGAGCAGGCAGCCTGCAAATATCTGGGGGTTTTCCAGCATGATTTGGCTTCGACAAGAGGCTTCTGTCCTCTAGCAGGATGCCCGCGCTCATGGCGGTGCCAGAGTCCCCCCTCACCTGTCCCCGCCGGGAAAAAGCAACGGTGCATCTCCACATCCCCACCTAAGGCTTTGCAGCAATGTAGTAAAAGCAGCAAGGACACGGCGAGGCAGGCAGAGTTATTCCCAATTTGACCGATGGGGAGGATGCAGAGCCCAGTCTGAACCAGAGCCAGCCCAGGCAAAGCCCCACCATCTGCCTGCTGCAAAGTGAAACAAGCTGAGGTTACTGGATTGAAATAGCAAGTGCATCAA
The DNA here is from genome assembly GCF_000699245.1 of Pterocles gutturalis. NCBI lineage: Eukaryota > Metazoa > Chordata > Aves > Pterocliformes > Pteroclidae > Pterocles > Pterocles gutturalis. The sequence goes on along the minus strand of NW_010125690.1, from coordinate 23,773 downwards.
TATCCAGCAAAACAAACAGCAGTCATAATTAATAAATTTTAAAAAAAAATAGCCTTTCCTTTATCCCCCTGCACTTTGCAAGCTGCAGTGCTCAGGGCACATCACACGCCGGAGTAACAACTAATTATAAGTACCAATTAACAGTGATAATGAAATAATCTACCTTGGACAGCTGACTCCCATTCATTTTCTCCTGCTGTAAATAAGGTGGAGCACTGGCCCCGGCCACAGGGACCAGCATGGGTCCAGCCTGCCCTGTGTTACCAACCCGCATGGCAGCAGGGGACGGGGACATCCCCACACCCCCAGGACCCTCCTGCAGCAGCGAGTTGCCCAGCTCAATAAAAAACCCACACGCTCTTTGGGTTGCAAAGCACTGCAAAGACTTGATTTATCTCCTCCTTCAAACGACTGAAACCAAAGCAAAGCTTTTATTTCGTAATACCAAAAAAAAAAAAAAAACCAAACCACCAAAGGGGGTGAAGGAGGACACTGTGGATGGAGATGCTGAGAAGCAGCGTTTTCCCCTCCTAGACCGTGACTCAGGAAAGCACGTGGGCTGATGTCTAA
>NW_010125690.1:17293-23189 GCF_000699245.1 Pterocles gutturalis | reverse complement strand
AGCCTGACTGATGAAGCACTCCAGGCTCGCGCTCCATCGCTCCTCCTGAGTCACAGCCTGCATCTCGCTCTCGACTCATCCCGCACAAGGCTGCGGATGCCACTTGGCTGACCTGCGCCTCCCTTAATCCTCGGGGAGAGCGGCGATAACGATGCCAACGCATCGCTCCGGTGCCGCCGAGACGCGATGAGCACACTCTGCTTTCTGGCTCCGGACCCAGCTTTCCATCGCAGAACAACCCGGGCGATGCATCGCATCAGCTGGGATGGCGACCAAGCCCTGCAACGCTCCCCTCCATCCTCGCAGAGAGCAGTATTTGGTCAGAAATGCAAAATTTGTGGGCTGCAAAGAGAGAAAAGCAAAAATTCTGCATGCCAGAGCAGGGTCAAAAGACCCTCGTGCCCCTCAGGCAGGATTTTCCCAGCCCGAACGCTTCTGAGCAACAAGATGTGCTGCAAACCACAGAGCTGGCACCAAGGGGTGAGCAAGGCCTGGAGGACTCGGGTTGTTTTTTTTTTGTTGTTGTTGTTTTTGACTGATGGTGTGTTTGCTAGGAAATGTCATTTTCAAGAACCGAAACTATCTGTGCATTCAAGTCAGGTTTAGCGAACAGTTTTTCGCAGAAAATTAATAGAACAGGGAGAGGAAGGAGCTGAAGAGAAGTCAAAACATCTCGCGGTGATGTTCCTTGTGTGTTAGGTTTCAATCTCTCACTTGAAATGTCATTGTCATTCCAAAAAATTGACATTATCTAAAGGTTAAAAAAAGGCTATGTAAGCGAAGCATATGGGTTTATTTTCAGGTTTGCATAAGCTGTTTCATTACGACTTGACAGAAACAGTGATTTTATGCCATTAAAAAAAAAAAAAAAAAAGAAAACAAAACCCTCCCTGCTTTTCTCCGAGGTGACCCCAAGCCTATGTTATTTCTTTGCTCTGGCCACCAACCAAGCTGTGAAAAATCATTTTAAAAAGCCATTATTCACCCAATATTTAGCAGAGAGCACCGCTGAGGTTAGACAAGCGCATGGAGAGATTCCCAGTGGAGGGAATCTTTCGGAGCAGTGTAGGTGTGCAGACCCCCAACCATTAAAAAAAAAAAAAAAAAAAAAAAAAAAACCAAACCACAAATTTCAGCAGCTATCATGGAGTAAAACCAGTGTGAGTCCTTATGGCACTAACAGAGGGTGCTAAACCCCATGAATGCAGAAAAAAACCCATGGATGAAACATGACACAACCAGTACTCCAGGGAATATAAATTGTCGCATCCTGGTATGGACCCTGGATCCCAGGAACCACCAGCTCCCACAGATTTAATCCTGCCATTTAATCCAATGATAATTACAATCATAGAACCACTAAGGCTGGAAAAGACCTCAAGGAATGCTGAACTTCCAGGCTGGTTTTTTTATACCCAGACCTTGGAAATCTGCACAAACACACCCTACCCCGGGGCAGAAAAAGCCCCTTTCATCCAGCCTCCGAAAGAACTGGTCCAAGCCCTGATTTTTCTGAATTCCTCCCTGCGCTGATGTAAGTGGTTTGAGCGGCCAGAGTACTGGCAACATTTCTCATCTGGATGTCAACTCTGCACAAGTTCCTTTTCTTTCTTTTTTTTTTAATTCTTCTGTTGTTTTAAATTTTTTTTTGTATTTGTTTATTCTTCTTTTTAAACAAAGCTTCAAGATCCTTAGAAAAAGGATGCGTGTTTTCCTCTTCTGCGCTTGGATGATTCTCAGCCCCCTGACAGGGAATCCAGAGGTGCTCACAAAATACAAACGGATAATTAATCACCGTAATTGTGGACTGGGTGGGTTTTATTCACTTCCATCTCCTCTACGGTGGTTTTTTTTTCAAAAGAAAGGGGAGGTGGGGAGATCTAGTAGAGAAGAGAAGAAAAGAAAACCTGTAAGCCTAAATGGGCTGCACGGATTTATAAAGAATTAGTTTAGTCCTGGGGACCTTGTGCCACGAGAGTCCAACCCAACTCCATTCATGGCTTTATGATGCTTTCAAGCCCCCTCAGTGCAATTATTTCCTTGTCTCCCTCCAGCCCGTCCATTCTTCTCTATAATAATATGTTTTCTGAAACTCCTTTCCATAAACAACTAGAGCAGGCAGCGAGAAACCTCATTGTTATTGATATCATGTCACATCACCGGCGAAACGGCTGCTGGAAAATGGACTGTGAATGGAGACAGTTTCCATTTAAAAACACCCCGACCTTCTACATCATTTCCAGATAAATCACACTAATGCGCAGTGACGTCACATAGAGAAACTCAACCCTGACAGGGCCGGCGACTGGGATCTTGCTGTGGATCCCAGACTGGTTCCCAGAGGGGTTTTCCTTGCTCCTTCCACCGAATCTGGCCCTATGCCCCTCACCCCCCAAAGCATCATCCTGGGGGTTCAGGCCCACCCTTCTCATCAGAACAGGGAAAATCACAGCGGTGCATGGTGTAACTGGCAGTTTCAATGGCAGTATCACAAACCAAGTGCGTGAGATGCACTTAGGTGTACAGAAGCAATGTGTGCAGCAATGCTCACTCAGCGCAGGACTGCACAGTGGATTGCTAGAGGTGGATTTTCTAGATTTCTATCTCAAGCCACACTGGTGCTGGCTTTGCACTCAAGCACCTGGGTCATAGTCACTTGGTCAATGAAGACAGACCAGCTATGGTGCTGGCGACGTCAGGCATGGAGTAATAACTTCCCATGCTCTTTAGCTATACCCAAAACTACATCTGACCCCCCACCTGCCCCAAAGATCATCAATGGCTCTAAAAATGTCAGGTATAGCTTGAATGACCCCAAACCTTCAAAAGAAATCCGTACGATGAGGACTATGGACTCAGCCTATTCATAGATTCAAGAACAAAGGTTTCATATTAAAAAAAAAAAAGAGAGAGAAAATTACTTATTTGCCACTAGAAAGAATAAAAATAAAACCACGCCCCAACACACCGGGAAGCAGCCCCACAGGGCGAGCCTACTGATCCTGGCAGCCCTGCTTCCTTCCTCATCCCCCTGTTTGTTTTGACATCCCTGCAACAAGAGCAGCCAGGCAGCGTACTTGCTCAGGGACCAGATTTTTATCTTCCTAATCATGGTCTGGGACCAAGACATGGAAGCATTTACTGGTCCAGAAAGCATTTGTACTGTTCAGTAACTAAGCACCTTTGAAATACTCTTTTCCACTTGATTGTAGGAGCTGATAGCTCACGAGCCGCTAGCTAGAGATTGATGCTTCATATGTTTGAAAGCTAAAGCTCCAAGAAGAGTATATAGCGCTGGGTTTCTAGCTCTAGTGGTTTTCATAACACCCGGCAGCAATATCATGTCAGAACAGCAGCTGCAAAATCTGGTCTTCAATTATTGCCAACTTGGAGTTCAAGGAGAGCTAAATCCAGGGGTTCGGTACAACCTGGTGTGAAATGCAGCTCCTGCCAGGGCTGCCTTTTCCTCCTCCCATCTATATTTCAGGAGCAGCCAGGTGTCTGCACCGGATTAGAGACTGCAGAGGTCAAAGGGGTGCATTGCTAGAGGCATCCCCTGCCACGCACAGCTGAAATAGATGGGATAAACGGTGCAGACGAACAAAACCTTATTGCTTCACTCAAAGGGGACTTCCAACCCTTCCCCCCCCCACCTTTCGCAGCCTGGGTTGTGCAAAACCCCACAGCAAAAAGTTTCCTTTAATGTCACACGAGCGACCTGTGTAGAGTATTAAAGGAGGGGATGAGGATATGTTAATGCGATCACTTCTGCAAACAAAATTAATGCTTGCCAAGCCCTGGAGCCAGCAGATTGCTCTTCTCCTGCAGGGACTCGTGTTGGGTGAGCACTGAGTTCCCTCAAGGCACGGGGGAATTTCATACTCCGGCGATATAAAAGATGAGGTTTGAGCACGTAGGGAAGCTACATAAGGACACAAGAGAAAGGCCATGATGAGTTTCCATCAATCCACAACGTCAAAGGCCAGAAGAGACAATCAAACCTGACAGCCCGAAGATGCCACGCTGCACAGTTCCACCCGGTAAGCCCCGGAGCAAACAGACAGATTATTCCCTTGCGCTCGGGCAAACATCATCCAACTCTCTAACTTCTTGCTGATGCAACGGATCGGTTTGAGCAGAACAATCAGTCTTGCTTAAAAGGCTTCAAGTGATGATGAATTTACCATTTCCCCCACATAATCAAGGGATAGCTTGGTTTGCATCTGCCTTCCATTCCACCAAGTTCAAAAGATGTATTACACAAACCAGCCTGGATTTAGGTCATGTATCACTGACATCTCCATCGAAAGAGTAAGGCTTTGCCACCACCTACCACCAAAACTCCTCTTCCTCCAAACCACCTCGCAGTGCCCAGGACAGAAGCTGTCCCAGCCTGGGGTCAGGGAAGGGGACACATCCTCACGCTGCCTTGACACCAGTCTCCAGCCTGGGAAGCTGTAGAGAAGCTCCATGTGCTTCTGGACACCTCCATGCCAGTAAGAGATGGGGCAAAATACCCCAAAACCTGCTGCAATGGTCAGCTCAGACCCAAAGCATCCTCTGGGTCCCATCTAGGGGGGAGGAAGAGGAGGGAACCTGGGCAAAATAAATAAATAGAAAAACCAATCTCCATTTGGAGGCACTAAATCCCCACTCCTTTCCAGATGGCTGGGAGATTTCTCCCAGGTGGTAAATATATTATTAAGAGCTCATTTCACCGTGAAATTGACTATTCAAAACACAGACAGAAGTTAATATATTAGGACAACCTGTCTGAAAAACTCACGTTAGAGGGAATTTATTTTTGTTTAATATACAACGCGGCACTACACACATGGCTTTCCTCAAGCTGCACCCCAGCAGGAACATGCGTTCGTACATTGGGGCGGTCTGCTACAAGACAAAGGTCACCAGAGAAAGTCACCATCACCGTCAAGGACATGGGCACGGGGAAGCGGTACCTGTGCCTTGGCTGGGATGCTTCTCTAGCTCTCCTGAAGTTGAGCCTAAACTTCCTCCCGGTTTAGATGAAGCCTACACCTTGAAGCTCTTTTCGTTTACATACCAAATGCAAAGTCTTGAGAAGACTGGAAGCTACCCTTACTAACTGCACAATTAATGCATTATTTCTTATTAACCACTGTCTCATCAGAAGATGCCTAAACTAATGTGTTTGCCAGAGCATTTTCTAGTTGAGTCAATTGTTTTGATTTGGCTAATTATTTAAGAGTAGCCCAGACATTTCTGGGGGGAGAAGCAGCATAATTTTGCAAATCAATGAGCCTCAAAGGAACGACAAATATGCTGCATTGTTTAATTTGTCTCAACAGCCTGTGAAGGAGCTTCAGCTTTCTTTTGGTGTCAGATCTGCCTGGGGGAAGGTCAAAGAGGGTGACCTTTTTCTTCCTGCTTAATAGGGAAGGATGAGAGTCTGACTGCTGAACACACGCAGACTTCAGAGTCTGTCTTCATTATAAGCTACACATCTCCGAAGTCCTAGCCCTTCTGGAAAAAGCACGGATGGAAGAAACCTCTGCACGTCGTGGGTCTATTAGACTCTAACTTCTCCTTTCATTTTAATTCAGCTGCTAATTAACTCACTTGCAGCTAAATGCCTACATCCAGAATAAAGTGAACTCTTAGCAGACCTTTGGTCCAGGACACACATGGCTCGACAGCTACCTCAGCTGAACCTGGTGGCAGCTGTAGCCGCTGAGCCAGGGGGAAAGCTCTTCCAAGAAATGCTCCAGCATCCCAGCACTGAGCATGTCCTCTTCTGCAGTGTTGGGTGGGAGCCTGGGCGTGTGTTAGCCTGGACAGACATAAAACAGGTTGTACAAGCTGTCCTTTCAGAAGGGAAACTGGTGGAAGATATCAGTGGAGCAAGGAAGCATAG
>NW_010125690.1:0-17262 GCF_000699245.1 Pterocles gutturalis | reverse complement strand
TCTAACGTGTGAAGGTAAAGAGTTATCCCACTCTGGAAGAAGCTGGACGTTTCAAAGAACCACCACCTTTCCTAGACCTTGGAAAAATTCCATATAGAGAAATACAAACAACCCCCTGCCACGCCTACCGAACCAGCCCAGTTTATCAGGAGCAATCTCTAAAATCCAGTTTAGCCTTCCTGCTCAGACCTAGAGCAGAAAACCCATGTGAAACCTAAAAAAGACAGTTAAAAAAAAAAATCACAGTCTCTCTTGGCAACTAAATATCTCAGCTATCAGGCTACAGACTTGGCCTCTGGCTCTTTCTCTCAGTCTTTTCTCTGAGCCGTTCTGCTGCAGATAAATAATTAAACACACATTGGAACAGGGACCTGAACACACGTCTCCTCCATCCCGGCCGAGTGCCCTAGCTGATGGGCTATAAAATCTCTGCTGGCCCAACAAATATTTATTCATGCGAAATGGAACAGCTTTGATGAAAGACAGAGCCATGCTCTATTCTTCTGCTCTTCAGAGAACTCACCCAGCAGCAAACACTGACAACAGGGACGTGCGGTTTTGTTGGCCCAACTCAAAATCTTTTCATCTCTTGGCTGAACTCATCATCCTTCCAAACCAAGTAAAAATAACTGTAATAATCCCAACAGCAATTTTTATTAATAAAATAAAATTGCTCATGGTGAGGAAAATATCCCCCCTATCTAAGGTGCTCTAACTCAGCTCCTTGGACTATTGAACATCAACAGTTGGTGGCCTCCTCCAATGACAGTCAGGGCCACCCAGCTAATTGCAAACTCCACCAGCAATAAGCACAGTCCTTGAGGATGCTACAAGACACCCGGTCCTTTAGAAAGCCCTCTTATTAAAGCTGTCCTTCCTTGATTTGCCAAGTCCATGCCAGCAAATCAACTCCTAGACAGAATTTCCCTTGCTCAGCCCTCTTAGTTTGGATTCTCTTCCATCTCCCTTCTCCGTTGGAATAAGCGATCATTAATCCCGTCAAAGGAAATGAGAGTTTCGCTCACATATAAGAACACATCTGAAGTTCCTGCAAGAAGTAACACATTACCTTGATACCCTGACATTGTGAAAAATTGTTCTGGGGAACGTGTCTTGCTTTTCTTCTTTTTGTCAGTTATTCATTCAAGGCACCAAAACCAGCTGTTAGGAGTGGCTGGCATTTGCTTTACAAAGGCAGCAATGGGAAAAAAAAGAAAAAATAAGAAAAGCTTCCTCTGTGCATACATTCCTTCTACAAATCTGAGTGCTAATAGTATTTGACATGTTGGTAATTTGGGGTTTTTACCATAATTCATTTAGTGTGGTTCTGCTTTATTATTGTACATTTTACACAGTGATGCACAGAAAATGTTGCTGCGTTTTTTTTCCCCCTCCTTAAACAATTTTATTCCTTCTAGAAATCACTCATTCATGCTAGCCACATTCCAGGCTAGCGACGGAGGGAAGAAAAAAAACAGAAATCAAACTGAAAATAGGCAGCGAGAGAAGAGAAAATAAATGAAAAGAAAGGAAAAAAAGACAATAGAAAGAGAAAATAAGCCAAGAAATTATGCAAATAGAAGAAAACAAAGCTAAGAGCCATAAGGACAGAGAGTGGAGCCAGTTCCTTGTGTTTTGGGGGATCACATCCTACTTCTAGCCAAGCACTGGAGCAGAGGGGAATCTAGCTGATTAAGACCCATTTGTATTTATTTTCCATGGAGTTGAGCTACTCTTTAGCGCAGCAACTGAATTTCTTTCCCATGCTCAGAGTGCTTGTGTGACATTAGACAGGATGTTCTTCTGGAAATCTCTGCAGTCTGAAAAAAGCCGGGCAGAAAATAACTCTTCCTGCTCTATAAAAATTTTGCCCTTTCCAGTGAAGGGAAGGAGGGGGAAAAGAAGCCCTAAAAATTCATAACCCAAAGTTCTCAATTTATTTAAAACTCAAGAACAAATTGGGCCAAAGTCAAGATGATTTTTTTTAAATCCAACCTTTTTTGTTTATTAACTAGAAGAAAAAAATCAGCCACACCTCAATTTTACATTTTGAGCCAGAAAAAACACTTTTTTACCTTAAGAAAGAAATAATTCTATCTTGGGATAAATGGATGGACAAGAGACAACCAGAGTCAACATAGGTGGATGACCAGCAATGGGAGACCTGGCTAATCCACCCAACCTCTTGCGATGGAAAGGAGCCACTTTGCTCCCAAGCCATCGCTGATGCTATTAAATCTCTTCAAGGGCTTCAAGCTGCCTACAATCCCCCGTTAGTTAATACGGAAAGCAAGAGATTCAACAATTGTTTTTGCTCAGGCTGCCTTGTAAAGGCTCCGTCGCTCGGCAATGAAACAAAAGGGGACTAATAACACCCCGCGCCGCAAAAGCAAGTGCCAAGGAAGAGACAGAAATCAATTATCTGGGTGAAATTCCAAGGGAGAGGAAGTGGCAAACACGTACACATCAGCAAACAGCACGCATAATCCCGTTACCGCAGACGCCGTCTCCCTTGCGGGAGAGAGTGCCAAGCCAGGGAGAAAGATGATAATTAAAATAAACAAACAAAAAAGTAGCCTCAACTTCATGTCCCCATGGACAAGGGATGGCGGGACAGCTGGCTGCCACCAGGACGTGGCAGAGGGTAAAAAGGGGGATCAGGTCCCTGGGGGGAGAATTTCCTAGGGGTGAGGGGGTGGTGGGTTGCCGTACGCTCAGGAAAACCACCCTTCCCTCTCGCCAGATGCTTCCAAAGGGCAGCAGCACCCAAAGGATGGTTAAATCACAACAACTTTAATGCAAAACCTGCCGAAATGCAACATGGCAAAAGCCTGGAGCAGACCCCGAGGAGGGATGTGCTGCTGCTCCCCGTGGCAGGGACCAACCCTCTGGCATCCTTTAGGATGCTCTAGGGATGCTGGGCTGGTACCCTGACAAACACACGGCCATCACACAGCTCTCCCCTAAATGTCTCTGCTCTCTTGGCTGATTTTGACACAGTTAGACCCTCTAAAACCCAGCAAATTGCAGCTGCAATCCCAGAGCATCCCATCCATTGGGGTTAGGCAGCCCTGAGAGCATCCAAGTATTTTGTACCCCACAAAACCCCGGAAGAAGGTACAGGAGAGAGCAAGGGGACAGCTACAGAGCTCCTGCAAGCAACCAAGCTCCAGAGGCCCCCCTCAAGACCCCACATACACAAAAATCTCCATTTTTCAGGACTGATGCTGTATATGAGGCGCTTCCAGCGATTTCACCAATGCTCTTGCCCTGCAGATAGATTCAAGGAGCCATGAAGGGGAATTGCAAGAAAATAACAAACCAGCATCAATGCTTTTCTATTCCCTTGTCATTTCTTAACGCTCGGGGCTATGTGGGGACAGACATGACCCTTTCAGTTCTCCCACAGGCGATGACATTTCAAATACTGGTGACCCTCTATTTTATCTCGGGAACCCATCTGGGCAAGGACTGGTTTGGCATAATTGTTTGTGCAGCCCCCATCACAGCTTCCCAGATAAAATTTATTACTCCAGTGTAACTCTCTATTACTTTTTTCCCTGAGCATCTGCCACTGGCAGCTTTTGGAGATAGGACACTGCTGATCTCATATTGCAATCCCTATTTCTGCTCCGAAAAGGGTTTTTTCTTCTGGAGCCTGGGAGAGTTAATGGGAAAGGGATTCACATCATCTTCCAAGGATTTGAGATCAGAACCAAAAAGAACTCAGGAAGTCAAAAAAGTCCAAATCCTTTTCCCCCTCACCCCCACAACTGCTTTCCCTAAGAGAGCACCCTTCACCTCCGACTCTGGCTCAGATATACGGCTATTCTATAATTCATACATTGTCTCCAAAGATGACAGAGCCCCTCATAAATTTAAAAAAAAAAAAAAAAAGGAGTCCTTTGCAAGGATGGTTTTAACACAAGGCTTGTCATTTAAGGAAAGAGCAATTCAAGTCAATTCCTGGAAATACTGTCCTTTGCCTGCTCTGCTCAGTCCATCTGTCCTGGGAGCATCAGCGGGCAGGGACAGGGATGGAGAGTGAATCTGCAGCACACTGGGACCTGCGACACATCCCCATGAAGGAGGCGAGATTAAAATACAGTCACTTAATCCCCTGCAAAGCCTTTTAAGCGTTTATATCAGGGTCAGCTCACTTGGTGCTTAGTCAACCTGCCTCTCAAAAACATCCGAATTTAGACCCTTCTGCTGAGTGCCAAGCAGGCTGGAATGAGGGACGGGATCGAAGGCAACAGGGACCAAGTGGATGGAGGTAAATGCCATGTAAGTAACCCTCATTAGGGAACAAGAACCGCTTTCCCACCCATTCCCTCCCACTTGCTCCCAGCTCCTTCCCAGAGCCAGCCCCAGCAGCTGCAGAGGGAGATTTTCTCTTCCCTCGCTTCTCAGTCCTCAAAATTTCTTCTGCAAGAGATAACTGGGAGGACTTAGCCCAGGGGTGAGTCCATCAGCTTCAAGGGATTCATTTGCACCAGAGACGGGGATCCTGCCTGGGCTGGGGCACAGCAGATAGGCTTTAAGCTGGAGAGGTTTGCAGCAGAGCTAAATCCTCATAAAACCATCCTAAACCAGGGCTTTCAGCCTCTGGGACTCCTGCAGCCCTTCCAGCGACGATGCATTTGCACCCCGAAGCAAAAGGCTTGCCTCGCCTAATGACCTTCCCCAGCTCCTTACAAGCAGCTCACCACATCTCAGCGACATTATCCTACAGAAATAAGGCGAGGATCGCCTTACAGAGCGCAACCAGGAATGTTAAGGGCTTGCAGCAGGCGTAATGAAAACAAAACATCCTCTGACAGTTTATTTAGGCTAGGCTCTCTGCTCTGCCACATCCAGTTTGGATCATCTCAGCAGCCAATTTTTTTCCTTTTTTTTTTTTCTTCCCCTCCCTTCCTTAAGTCAACCAAAATTAGGAGGGAGATCCTGAGCTACAAAAGCAACTTCTACACCAGTCCTGCTCCTGACACATAGCGGTGGTGACGGGAGCGTGCCAACAGCCGGGTTACTGATGCACCGGAGCTGGAAACCCAGCCCGGTGCCACGGGACAGGCTGAGCTTTCCTGAAGCAAGCTCAGCTGAGCCCGCGTACCAGCAAGAACCCAGCTCTGCAACTAACTGGATTCACCGGGAGTTCAGCTCCCCAAGGATGTAGGAGTAGCACAAACTATTTTTCCCTGAGCCAAGAGCTGATAACACTACACAGAGCTGTCTATTTTGCAGAGGCATACTGTGCACGTAATTATCACCATAAGCACAAGTGTACGTATACACTCCAACACAGAGACATACATTCAGTTTGCAAGGTCCAGATGATCCTACAGCTGTATTTTAATATTTCAATACCAGGGTCAGAGCGAATCTCACTGTCTCCCTCTTATCTTCCCTCCACATACCAGCGCTGTCAATGCCATCGGCAATTTTACATGTAAATGAGCCCATCCATCACTCCCTGCTCCGCAGCACCTCACTTTCCAAGACTACCATGGAGTTACACCATTAAATCTCCCGGCTTTACAATATACATCATGACATATTTGACATCAATCAGCTGTGTCAGGCCGCTCACTGTAAACCATAAACTTGCTCTGCATTCCAGCTCTGTGCACAGTGATTAAACCCTCCTCAGCCTGGCTTCCCGATTCTGGCGATAAATGAGGATGCCTTCCCTTCTGAGTCAACGCTCACCCATCCTCCCCTGAATCCCCCACCCAGGCCAGAACTCTTCCTGAGTTATCCATTGGCATAGTTCACCCCTGTGTCCAGCTCTCAGGTCTTTCCCATCTACCATTTCTGGACCGCCTCATCCATTCATTCACCCTTCTGCCAGCATCTATTTTTGTCTCTCTACAGTGTGAAACTCGGGAAGAAGAATTAAGTTGGGCAAGTCTAGACTTTAGTGTCTGTTCTGGGGACTTGGTTTTTGTCAATCTGCCTGAAACCGCAGAAATCCAATATTTCCACATGGTATGTTGTACTGCGTGCACGCACTGGTTTTTTAGTCGTTGGAAAACGACGCTTCTCAGAACAACTGATCTTACTAGTAGCTCCAGCCCAAGATTGAAACCATTTTGGAAGGTGTAATCACAACACTAAAAAAACCCACAAACTGGAGCAAAATCACATCACCACCTAAGACAAGATTTTCAGATGAGTTCCTCCTAAGTTAGGAAATTGAGCCATTCGTGGAAAAAAAACACAAGTGAATGCAGTAAGTCACAAACAAAGACATTATTACTTTCCAGCCAACTTATCTTGCTAGAATTTCCTTCAGCATCTAATTATTGCTGTTTCTTGCATCAGAGAAGCCACAACTTATTGCCTCCCTCTGCACATCCCCATGAGAGCCGGGGATAGAAACCTCATTAGGATGTGCAGTATCTAAAACAGACTCCTATGGCTTGGACCATCACTTGGGACCTTCTGCCACCACGTCACCTCCTGGGCACCTGAAGATAGAAGGGGCACGAGGGCTAGCTCAGGGATGATGTTGTTCCTTATCTAGTGCCTTGTAAACAACCTGAGACGAGGCATGGAAATCATGGGGGAAACCAGACAGACAGGAGAGGGGAAAAAGTTAGCAGCTGGCTTTCATTCTTGGGACATCCACAGAGAAATGATCCCTTCTTCACCGCAAGATGAATGGGCAGCTGCGCAGGTTATGAGGGAGGTTTTATTGCAGATCAATAAATCTGTGTCACAGACCCCATCTGGAGGGAGTTTTAATTTAAAGAAAAGAGTGATGAATGTCGAAAGACGATAAATCAAAAAGTTGTGAAACCCCATCAGCATTAACCTTCTATCAATGCAAACACAGGCTCTGAGGCACGCGTGGGGACAAGAGTTTGCCGGCCCCATGGACATGGGTGTCAGGGCCACACACAACAGGAGCATCAGCAGGGATCAAGGAGGCACAAGAAAGCCAGGATTTATTGCTGTGGTGCTATCGGAGATCAGTGGGTGTCAGGAGGAGACAGCTCTCTCAGATCCCAATCGCAAAGCAAGCTAGACAAAAAAAAAAATAGACGAGGGAGAGTTCACAGGAACAAACTTGAGACGGGACTGACAGCAAGAGGGGAATATCAGATTATCTCCAATCTCTCTGCTCAAAACACAAGGAAAAAAACCTTCCTTGCAAAGCTCTCCTTTTCATCACGCAGCTTTCTCCATCTGCTAGGAAACAGCTCCGAAAAGGAGTCAGCTGCGGGTACCACTGCGAGGACAACGGTGCAGCTCCAGCTCGGACAGGAGGACACATCCACAACCCAAACCAGGTCCGAGACAACGGTGAGGGAGGCTGTATGAATGCCAGAAACCTTCAGAGAGAGGTTCTGGAGGAAGCCGCAGAACCACAGGTGGGGATTCCCAGTGACTCTGCGTTAGGTGGAGATCAGACCCGGACAGCTGGAGGTGAGACTCTCACCGACGTTGATGTTCCCACATGGCACCAAGCTCGGTAGCTGCAGAAAGGACCCTGGGTACTTGCACACACCAGCTTGTCCCAGTGCCTCCCCCTGGCCCCGGGGGTTAAAACTAAAACATCACCCCATGTACTGGAGCTGGAGAACACGTCTACTGCCCACACTAGGAAAACCCACTTGAAGGAAAGGCAAGACCCCTTTGTCTGGATGACCACAGTTATTTTTGGGGTGATCGATGTTTTGGGGTACTCTTACGACAATTTACGGAGATCTAATTTTTCACAGAGCGGGTGCTGGGAGCACACCAGACAACTCCTTAACTGGGAGGTTTCTGAACATCTTAAACACACCAGTTGCTTTGAAGTTTTGGACATCTGCACTTATTCTAAATTCCTGAGCCATGCTATTAATCTTATCTTCCATTAGGAAAACGAGAGCTTTTTAAAAATCCAATTTACTTTCTACCATATACACTTCACGTTAACTTTATTTTTCACGTTACTCAGCTTGAACTAAGCAATAATCATTTCCAGATTAATGATGATAATTTCAAACACTTTCAGAGCAGGCATCTTAATATCCTCTCTGACCAGCGGAGAATTTCCTGTTCTACAACAAGATTACATTTAGTAAGATTAAACGCGTTGCTGTTTTGCTGGCGGCGGTGGTGATACCGACTTCACGACAGACTCTCAGCGCCACACTCCATCCAGGACAAGCCCAGGAATGCAAAAAAATTAAGGTTTTTTGTGCTTTTTTTTTTTCCCCCCCTCTAAAAATAAATGCAATTAAATTTTGAAGGTACGCTCCTGTAGTAGGTTCTGGAAAGAAAGAAAAATACAGTCCTGTGCTGCACTGTGCTCTGACACTGGCCTCAAATGCCACTTTTTATCCCTAATTCCATTAATTTAACCCCAAAAAAATCGTTGTCCTACTAAAATGCTGGCTAGTTCACCAGCCTGCAGGCTGTCGGAGCAAAGGAAAAAACAGGTTAAGGTGTTGGATTCACTTTATGGAGCTGGATAAGTGCTGTCAGCTCCCTCCTGCGAAGGGGAAACTGAGGCCAGGCGAGGCGATACTACTGCTTAATTGATGCTGAAATTGAAAACAGAAATTACATCTCAGAGGATCTAGTCAAGCCAAGTGAAAGGGTGTCAACCCAGGGGGCTGATGTTGGTGAGATGAGAAAAAATCCCACTACTGTATTCAGCCCCGCTTCTAATGAATTCAGCTTCCTTTATCAAGACAAATACTATAATATGAGAGGATATTTCACATGGGCTCTCAAGGGCTTTTTATGGGCTTTGAGCCACCAAAACAAAAGAGAAAGCCCAGCAGGCGCTTCAGCAGCAAAAGGCAAACCGACGGAGCTGATGGAAAACATGGACCAGTCTGGATGCAGACGATGCTCCGGCAATTCAGGAGCTGATGGGAGAAGGAGACAGAAGGGATAAATAGAAAAAACAGCAAATATGCCATCAGAAAGCCATGAAGGAGCTCCCTGCATTGAAATGACACCAAGTTGTTGCTGATTTTCCCCTGCACCCCAGACCTGCCTCGGAGAACCGCACCATGGCCACCACCAAACCCCCGCCTCTCTCGTGCTCTTTCCCACTTTTCCTCTTCAGCTGAACAGGTCAAACCACAGCACACCAACTCCAACACAATGTGCTTTCAGGCACGGAGAAGGAAAACTGGTCAGGAATTCACAAACCTTGGCTAATGCCTTGTACATCACTGTAATTCACCGAGCTGATGATGCTCCCTGGCCCCTGAGGTTTTAAGCCCGAGTTTTCAAGGCAGCGATGCTTTCCCGAGAAATAGCTCAAAATGCCTGGAGCCATTCAGCACAGGATTGCTTAAAAAAATAAAGAAATTAAATTAAAAGAAAAAACAACAACCAAATCCCTCCATCAGATGTGAATAAGCAATACTAAGGCAGGAGAACTACATTATTAAAAAAAAAAAAAATAAATTTGTCTTTCCCCAAAGGACATTTGCTCCCATCACAATCCCCTTCATCAGCAGTGTCACTTTTTAATTGAGGCTCCTTTGGGACCCCAACCTCTCCGTAGCCCAACATCTCCTCCCAGGATGAGAGAGAAAGAAGTTTTTTTTCCCCCTGCTCAAACCCAAAGCCTTTGACAGAGAGACAGAAAGGAGAGCCAGAGCGAGTATCAGCACATCAGCTTTTTGGGTCACCATTAAAAAGGATCGTGTTGAAAGGAGGTCAGATAAATATTTAACATGGTTATTAATATCTGCTCCTAATTTCATTCCCCCTTCTCCCCCCCTACAGCTCCTCCCACTACTCTTCTCTCCATTTGACGCCGTTGATCCCTTTTAAGAAGGTCAGTCGGGATCATAGGATGGCGCTGGCTGGGAAAGGGGGAGCAGCAAGAGATAGCTGCAACCTTCCTCCTGGGGAGCACGGCCCGAATTAGGCTGGTGATGGATACCGAGGCGCCGACGATACCCTTGGGCATCTCCTCCCAACTGCACAGTGGTGTTCGAGTGCTACTTCAAAGGGGTATTTAGTGGTGGAAAAAAGTGATGCACCACACCCTTACAGATGCTCACACATATACGATGGCAAAAGGCTCGTGCAGAATTGCTGACAGACCCCCGAGAGCCAAGAGGGGGCACATTATTCCAGCAAAAAGGGCATCTGCCTGCCCCAAAAGGCTCACACACCAGCAGAAAAACAAAGCAGACACCACAAACCATCTCTTCCCCCACGGCTACCAGCTCTGTTTATATATCGCCAAACCCACAGAAGCGTGTTTTTCCCTGGGGAAAACAGGATCAGGTCCCACTTTCCTCCTTCCTGAGCCACCTCTGCCCAGGGAAGGCAGGTCTGAGCTGCTGGGACCCGAGATTGCTGGCAGGCAGTGAGGTATGCACCGCCTTCGCTGATTTGGGAACTTCACAGCTGCATATCATGCCTTTTTTTTTTTCTTCTTCTTTTTAAGCCTTATTTACAGATTTCACAACACACACCTGTAGGCTATACTCCTCCACATTTTACTTGCTGTCCTATACTGCCATCATTCCTTAAAACAATATTCCTTCAGGGAGGAAAAGAGGAGCACCTCGTCCAATTTTCCTACACAAACAGCCCAAGAAAGCGCTTGGGGGTCTTTGGTGGCCCGCCACGATGGCCCACATCCCTCCCACAGCCCCTTCCCTCCCTGCAGAGGATGCCAAAAGCTCCTCATCCCCTCCGTACGCCCAGAAACTCATTTCTCCTGCAGTCCGCCGGCTGCCTCTGAAAATTTACAGCTCAGCCGAACCCAGGCAAAACAACAGCCAGATTAATAATCTTCAAAGGGTGGAGAAAGAAACTCACTTCTCCTGCTTGGGTCTTATATTCATCTCTGCATCCCTCTCTCAGGTTCAATATTTTCCCTGTTTTACAGCCAGGAGCAGAGCCCCAGACTCCAGAGGTTCAGTCTCCCTGAGAAACCTTTGCCAGCAGGAAAGGAAGAAGGAAGGGATAAAAAAAAAAAAAAAAAAAAAAAAAAAAACACCAAAAAGAAAGGAAAAAAAAAAAAAAAAAAAAAAAAAAAAAGGCACTAAACCCATTTGAGCATCCAGGGGAATGAGGATGAGCTTCAAGCACGGATAAAATCAACAGTTCAGACCCACAGCATCTCAAGCGCGGGGCGGGATATTCACATACTTATATTCAAGTGTCTAAATGAAGCAGCCCATCTCCCTGGGCTGAGAAGCGAGAGAGCCGCTTCTCCAGGAGGTCACCCAAGGAGACGCCTGCCTGCTGCGGGACAAGAGCCCTGCCAGGAGAAGCCACCCTGCTGCTCTGCAGGATGGCTCCGAGGGACCAGGCCAGGGATGCTTGGTGACAATGGCACCCCAAGGACCACACTGCTCCTCGGAGGTCCAGCCCCAGCAAGGGGACATCTCCTGGGATGCCCCATTCTCCTGCTTTGCGTTTGGTTTCTCCTGGTTTTGCAGCGCAGAGGCTGCAGGCAATACCCAACAGCCACACGTCGACAGCTCCATTTCTGAAACCTGGCTCTCAGATCTTATTTGCATCCTTTCCTTCCTCCAAACCATCCTTTCCTTCCCCCAGACCTCCCTTCTCTCTCCCTTTTCCAGTATACAAAAGGTCTGCTGCTAAGCAGGGGTTGCCATGATAACAAGACCACCCCTCGGGTGGGGAAAAGCGCCCACGTACAATGCCATCCCTCCTCTCCCAAAAGAAATAAATAAATAAGGAGGAAAAAATAATAATAAAAAGATAGATGCTTAGTGTCACTTGAGAGGAGTGTGGAGCAGAAATTATGGCAATTTCCTGTAACGGGAATCAAATGCCCAACTTGCCGGCTCGCAGCAGGCACGGCCATTAATTCAAACACTTGTGCGAGAGCGGGGTTTCCATTAAAGGGGCCAATTTTGAGTCCATTTCCCTGATAAACAGACAGCAGCTAGGCTCCTAAATTGAGGCTTGATAGATTTGATTAGGGCAGAGTTTGCACAGGTTGTGATTTTTGGCGAGGAAAACTGTCGTCGTTTGATGCGCCAGCAAAAATTGCACTCGAAATCCTCCGCTGCTGGCGAGGGGGTGGGAGATGCCCCGCACCCCGGCACCATCCCAATTATCCCCAGCAGATAACACCAAGCAGCAACACATTAGGAGAACTAGAGAGATTAGCCACTGTAAAAACAAAACTGTTATTTAAACACGGCATAACGAAGCCCAGCTATATCCTGCGGGCCGCCGCAGGGGTTGGCAGATTTTTCTCCAGCCCCAGGTAGGGATAACTAAGCTGTGAGGAGCTCTGCTACCTGGGATCTGGCTCCTGGGGTTTTCTCGTTGCTATTTCCAGCTGGAGGGTCGATTCCCGCACAGCACGGGCATTTGCATCCTGGTGCAAAGGTGCAACTCATCCCGGATGCTCGTGCAGGTGTTGCAGACGGACGGATGGATGCCTACAAGCATCATCTCTCAGTCCTGGGTCTTTAGACTTGAAAGAAGTGAGCACACGGGGAAGGTGGCATCGCTTTTTCCACCCTGTCCCAACCTCAATCAGCATCTCACCAGCCCTGCCTGGAAAGCAGGACCACAGCCTGCTGCATCACTGCCCTGGGACACGGATATTTGGGGACAGACGGCCTCTCCTCTGCTCCCCATCCCAAAGCAAGCCGCCACCGTGCCACCCCTCCGGGAGACGGCTGTAATCCCCCAGGAGATAGGGAGCGGGATCAGAATTCCCAGCGCAAAGGATGAATATTCATTTCGGCATTAAGTTCCCTATCAGGACTTCCAGGCAGGTGGTATTAAGCCCGGCTCTCCAGAGAGTTTTGTTTTATTCTCGGGAAGCAGAGCCCTGACTTTGAGACACAATAACTCACTTAAGGAAAGCTAATTCACTCCTCCGGTGAATTTAAAGCACGGCAGAAAGGCGACACTAAAATGACAGCCTGGCAACACCTCTCGCATCCCTCCTCATCCCTGCTCGGATGTTTGCAGGGTACAGCTGCAAACCTCTGGTTCCCCAGGCTTGCTGGGCTGCTGCAAGCTGTTTGAAGGTGGGTAGTGCAAAAGAAAAAGAAAATAATCCAGATTGCACTGGGGTTGAGTGCTGTGGTGGCATTTCCAAGGCACTTTGCAGCTCCTGGTCATCGTACGGGGCCATAAGGACTCTCCGGAGGGTGCTGAGCAGTTGGTTCCCCAGGGAGGAGCAGTTGGATTTTGGGGTAGAAAGAGTCAAAGTATTTCTTCCTATTGCTTAGCAGCTGGGATAGCCGAGTGAGAAGCAAAAAACCTTTTGCAAGGCTGTGCCAGGCTCCCAAGTGCGAGCGCCTAATGAAAACATTTGCAATTACAATGATAATATTATGATTTTAAAAGGAATTAGATTCTGCTGACCTAAATATTAACCGTGCAGCAAGTCGTGGCTACATGGACTTCTTAAAATAAGATTGCACAGTTCCTTCCCGAGGATTCACAGGCACAGGGGGTAGGAGATGGAGCGACGCCGCAGTGACCCGCACCAGCCCTGGCAACACGCTGCCTCAGTTTCCCCACCTTTACAAAAGGTCTTAAAAAAGGCTAAACCTGAAGATAAGCATTGAGAGAGCAGAATATTTTTGCTCTTCAAAAAAAAAAAAAAAAGGAAAAAACCAAACTAGAAATCATTACGGAAAGCTGTTTCTTTCTTCTGAAATTGCACAGTATTAAACTCCTGAGCAGTTGTGACAGGTGCGGTAAGAGCAGCATTCATTATCAGTTTTGTTCTGTTTAACGCTCCTCGCTCACGTGCTCCTCCCCAGAGCCTGGTTTCCTCCTCCTCAGACATCACACTGAGTTTGATGCCTCTTAACCCAGTAATTGGGATCACGGCATCCCCAAGGATGCGGAGCCCATCGTCCTGCCCTGCCGAGCAGCTTGTTGCTCCCTCTTGCTTTCCAGACCACCTTCTCGCTCCACAATCCACCTTCCTCAAGGGGTTTGGGGTGACTCACCCCATTTTTTAGCATCAACAACCCGCTGCATCCATCTGTCCCGCTATAGGTGACCGAGTTGTTATTGATCAGCTGTATACGTGAACCCTCTGCCAAGCTGCAAAGCTTGGGCTCACCTCTCCATCATCAAGATCATCCACCCACATTCACAGATATCTTGGGCAGAAAGTGGTTTGCCCACTTCTATCCTCAGGTTTTTTAATAAAAAAAAGAGCTAAAGCTCTTTGGGACTGCATGGAAACGTCAGGGGGGTTGGAACCAGACCACCTTTAAGGTCCCATTCCATGATTCTATGAAGCCAAGCTCTTTCCCATCTCTCTCTGGAAGAGCCCAGCTTGGCATTTCCCATTTGCATGGACGGAGGCAGGCATAAACCACCTCCTCCTCCATCCCGCTCACGGATATAAACGAGGACGAGCTCTGCCGACGCTCCCTGCATTCCAGCTCCTGCCTGCTGCAGATCACGACCTCTTATTTATCACCAGATAGGAGAAGCTTTTCCTACCCAAGACAACTGCCTTCCCACGCCGGGCGGCTCACGGGGTGATTGAAAAGCAGCTCAAGTCTCCGTCGGGGAGGAGGTTAATTATAGCTCCATCAGCATACCGCGGACACGCCGCAGCCGGGCTCTGATGAGAAACCTCTTCCCTTCCCTTTGGACCGTAAAGATGAACATATTTAATCCCTCCCGTGCTATTCGCAGAGCACCGGCGAGCCCGAAGAAGATTCATGGTTGGTTTCTTACGGCGCTGCTCTTCCTGCTAACGATGCCCTTCCTGCTAATATATGCCGGATGGGATCTGCATTAGGCAGAACGGGGCACCATAAAACGGCAGACGGAAGAGCAGAGGAGCAATAAAACACCTGGGAGAAGCACTGCCGCTCGAGAAGCAAGCCTTGGTCCCCAAAAAAAGGCTCTGCCCTCTGTGCCGAGCACCCCACCACCAGCAAAAACTCTCTTACTCTCTCGGTCTATGGGGATTTTTACATCCTCGGCGAGGACCTTGTGCTCCAGACCTAAGATGCTGCAGAGGTACCAGATGTTGACACAGCTGGAAAGCCCAAGCATCACCTGGGGTGGGGTCACAGGGGTCCTCTTCTCCCTCCCTGCCCAGGCTTCCTGAGGATGGGATAAACACATAATTTTCCTGCTTCCAAATAGTATTCACAAGGCAAGAGAGGGGGGAAAAAGCAAAGAGGAACACACAGAGGCTTGCAGTGAGCACAGCCAGCTTGGATGCTGGAGGTGGAGGTGTGACACGAGGCTCTGCCCCCAGCACCACAGGGAATAGTCCAGAAAGCTGTGATAGTAACAAACTCCCTTTCTCTGGTCAGGTGGTAACAGCAAGAAAAAAATAATACGTGCCCCTCCTCCAAACAAAAAAAAAAAAAAAAAAAAAAAAAGAGGAATCAGGAGCAGCCTTTTAAAAGGTGCATCGTTTTTTTCTGATTTTTAAATGGCATCACATCAAAACACCCCATAAAAAATGAATCTGAGTGTGTTTTGTAAATTATAGATTAGCCAGAAGCAATCCTTCACTAGAAAGATCGGTGCCAAGCTGCAATTCCAGCCGCGTTCTGGCGGAGCACGCTGGGCAGGAGGTCACAGCAGTCATAACAGTATGTTCTCTCTCTATTATTATTATTCTGATGCAGAAATAATACCGGTGCACTACACAAGGCCGGCGCGTGGGGAAGGAGAAGGTGGGTGGTGGGGGGACGGAAAGGAGCAAGGATGGGGCTAAAATCGTCTTTATTCCCTTTATCTCACCCTGACTAACTGGAGGTACATGTCAAACACAGCTCGGGTGGAAAAGAAATCACTGCTCTTCCCTCCCGCCTCGAGGCCGCCTCTGAATAATCGGAGATATTCTCGCCAAACCGAGGTTTTACAACTGAATGGGAGTGAATCTATTGCTCTAAACACATGGTCTGGGGCATGAAACTGAGCACACGGCTGTACCTCTGCTCATCAGTGATCCTGGGGATGGGGCGACTGATGCTCTGCCCGTGCGGAGCATCCCCAACGTGATGCTCTGGGGTTTATTTCGCTGCTCCCTGTGGGTATCGGAGCAGGGCAGGCTGAAGAAGTTAATATTCCAGGCACCTCATGCCAAAAGGGACCCTGAGAAAGTTATATTTGGGTTTTCTGCAAATTTCCAGGGAGCTTTTCTTTCTCCTCCTTTGTTTGGCAATTCGTTTCCAACACCAGGAGCGAGATTGGCCAATTATCATAATTGGGTCACCCCTAAAGATTGTGATAGACACCCAGGGCAACCTACCAGAGAGAAGCTGACTTATGGCTCATTATTAGCTTCAGCTTGACAGGTTATTTCAGTAACAGGCAGAAAAGCCATCAGAGCAAAGGCACTGGGGAAAAACCAGGGACCGCGCAGCCTGCGAGGCTGGAGAGGTGGCTCAGCCGGTGGCACCCCGCAATGTCACCTCCAGCAGCTGCTTTCAGCTGTGGGTTGGGGCTGGGGGGACACAGCGTGGAGGGGGTACACTTGCAGGCAAGCTGAGCTGCAAATATCGGCACAGCCCCCTGCTCTCGGTAGGATGGATGGTCCCACCTTGGGAAAGCTGCAACCCCACAGCTCAGATGGAGATCCCCAACACCACGGTGCTCAGGTTCACCCAAAGCTTTTTTTTTGGAGCTATTTTAATACCAGAAGGTTGGCTGCTGCTGTTTGTGATGGACTGGGGAGACTGCCTACTAGATCCTGGTCTTTGCTCATCCCTGGCCTCAATACTCTGGAGTCCAAAGGGTCAAGAATCAAGGGTTTATCTCCCACGGTGAAAGCCCGCTTGCTTTTGTAACCACACAGCTCACAGGAAGAAAGCAGCCAAAAGCTGATTTCTTACTGAACTCCTACAGCACTCCTTCAAAAAGCCCAAATCTCAAATTCCCATCGTCTCCTCCCGTGCCGCAGCATCTCTCACCCCACCAGCATCAAGCCGGGATGGATTTTCTTCACCCCATCCCATCCGAGGAGGGATGCAGCTCCCTTCCCCCTGCCTCCATCACTGCTGTTAACACTCAGCAAATGCGTCTCTACCCAAACCCCAGCAGCCAGACGTCTTTCTCCCTCCCCAAGCTGCTGGAGGATGGTAGAATCAGGACGGAACAGATGTTTTAAGGACTTCATAAATCCGTGACGTTTTTTTTTAAAAAAAACTCCCCACCCACCCAGCACTTTCTACCAAAACCCCATGCTGGCGGGCTGGCGTATCAGAAATAAATACAACCACCCACAGAAACCTTCTGATAAATCTCCTCCACATTATATTCTATATATATTTTATATATATATGTATGCATATATATATA
>NW_010125689.1:0-25904 GCF_000699245.1 Pterocles gutturalis | reverse complement strand
TCTTCGGCAAGATCCGCTACATGAACTACGCCGGCTGCAAGCGCAAGTTTAATGTGGGCCAGTTCGAGCGGCGCTACGCCCCCAGTGACGGGCACAGCAGGGCTTGAGATGGCTCGTGTCCCTCGGGGCTGGGGGCAAATGTGCCTTTGCCAAGGTGCCAGCTCCCCCCTCGCACCCCGGTCAGGGATCGATCACCCTGGGCGCTGGCGAAGGGCTCACTCTGACAAACCCCAGGATTTTGCAGGTTTCTTTTCTCTGCCATCACCCCCTGGTCAAGCTGCTGCAGTGGGCAGCTGCTGGTGCTCTGGGGGGGCTGTGCAGGACCCTTCTGTGGCCACGGGTTTGGAGGGCCAGCATCAGCATGCCTGTGCCTACCAGGAACATTTTCTATAACCACTGTGCTTAGGAGTTAAGCCCGAGTCTCCACGGCTGCTGCTAACCACAGCTTAGCTTTAGGCTGAGCAGGGCTTTTCTGCAGAAAAGCCCCCAGAAACCAGCTCCTCATGTTGTCCTTCCCCCAGGGAAGCCCCCCTTGGCTCCATGCAGAGCCAGCACAGGGCAGGGCTTGCCCAAGCATCTTCCAACAGCTGTTTTAAAGTTTACAGATTGTACCTCTTGTGTCTATGGTGTTTATGGGGTGATAGGCAACAGTGCTGCAAGGGGAGAGCCAGGCTGTGTGGGACAGGGATGGGGCAGCCAAGGCCATGCCCCCGGGCCCCTTTGCCAGCCGCCGGGGCAGGCTCAGGATGGGGACAGGGACAGGTGTTACACAGAGCCACTTAAGCAGGGGCTTGTGCTTTCTCCCCTGCGGCCAGGGGGCAGTTTGCAGGGAAAGGCCACAACCCTGGATTAAATTTGTGATGGATTCAGATGGTGACAATACCCCCCTCCCCGTGACATCTGGCTGTGCATCACCAGTTGTCCCTCCCCTGCCGTCAGCTGGCACATCCCTCTCCCTCCCTGCCCCAGGGCCAGTGGGCACTGCAGCACTGACCCCAGGGGGGAGCGACACCCACCATTACCCCCCCTGAAATGATGGCACAATACAACCAGGCCCCTTATGAACAGTTTATTAGGGACGGCATTTTCATTGCTCCACTGTGAAATAGTCCTGGGGGAAGGGCTCCAGTTTATGGCCAGGGCAGCCCCTCACTCTCCGTTACAAAGAGCTCACTGCCTCGGCCAGTACCAGCGTTGCTTAGAGCAGTCAGTGCTGGGCAGCAGCATCAGTGCTGGGCACAACCATGCCCTGGATCCCTCCACCGGGTTTGCAAGTCCTGCTGCTTCCAGACAACGTCCATGGTGGAGGGTGAAAAACCACAAATAAGCCAAAATCCCTTCCCTCTTCTCTAAATATAGTCAGTGCTTCTAGAAAGGGACAGGAGCGGGCTCTCAGCTGCTGTCCCAAGACATTAAAGTGCTTCAAACAAAACAGGGTGGATGGAGGTGTGCTGCTGAGGCAGCTCCAGGGAAGGGGGTGCCAGCTCCAGGCAGCAGCAGGAGGGCTCAGCTTGGGCTTGGGGACAGGTAAGACCAAGGTGGACCAGTGTCTGACAGCCCCAGGGCTTGCAGAGATGGAGAGCAGCTGCTCTCCTGGGGAAAACAAGCAGAAGCAAGACAGGAGGAGGCAAAACCCCAGGGGAGTGAGTGGGGAGCTGAACCCCCTTTCTCAGGTTAGACCCGGCTTTGCCAGGATACTGCAGAGCTGGGGAGAGATGCTGCTTGCAGCCACCCTCCCTGACCAAGGGATGCAGCCACCTCTCCTGGTCCCACCCTCTATCCCCACCCCAGCCCAGCCACAAGAGGTCACATCCCAGCCTCAAGCCAGGGCGCACACTGCACGAGCTATTGCCCCAGATGCCTTCTCCCACTGTAGTGCTCCCCAGTCCCTCACCACCCTTCTTGCACATACACAGGCCACACCATCCTTCCAAACACCCCGCTGCCACCCCACATCCCCCCCATGCTGGGGTGGTACTGGATGCCCACCGATGCCATGGGCTAGAGCATCCCCCTGTGATCCAGAGGCACCTCCTTAACTGAGTGCTAGCCCAGAGCTCACCCGGTACCGCAGGGTCCAATCCCACAGAGCCATCAGTTGGAACAAGCAGCTCTGCATCAGCAAGGGACTGATGCCTCGCAGCACCCCAGTGCCAAAACCCTCTCCCCTGTGCACCCCCCATCGGGAGCAGGCTGCCTGGCCACTCTGCAGCACGGGAGCTGGGAAAGCCCGAGGCTTCGCCTGGCTCAGGAACCCCTCTCCTGGGGGATAGGGCAGGAGATCTGCTGGGAGAGGGGACACCTGGCAAATGCCAGCCCCATCCTGGGGTGAGGAACCAGGACCAGGACAGCCCTGAAGGGTTTGTACCGGTGAGTCCCAAGCAGATCACGTGCCCCTTAAAGAGGCATTTCAAGCAGCACCTCCTTGGGGGGATGGGACACAGTTAAAAATACAAACAATTGCATTAAAAAAATAAAACCAAATCCAGCAGATTAAAAACCAAAACTAACCTAAAAGAACAAACCAAGACAGAGGCTGGGGGGATGCGGCCAGATGGCTGAGCCTTCACCCGCATCCCAACAGTTCTCAGGCAGAAGGCAGCCGCGCGCAAGGCAGGTCCTGGTGCCACCAGGGTGAGGTCCCATGTCACCCTTGGAGGAGGACATGTCCCCCCAGGAGAACAGACTATCAGCATGAGAACCTTCTTCTCAGGGTTGGAAGCCTCGCTTACTGCATCCTCCAGCCATGGGGACCTGCCTCTGCAGAAATCCCTGCAGCACCGGTGCCCGTGTGCAGTTTAGCCCCGGGGCGCTGGCCATTGGCAGCACTGGCTGCGGGCAGGGAAAGCGGCTCAGCACAGACTGCACGGAGAGGTGAGGCAGGAATGTGGCACTGTCATCACTGCCACCGCCTCTGCTCTGATCCCAGCACGAGAGCAACTGCTCTCCAGCAGCGTCCCAAGGCAGATTTGAGAAGGGGAGCTGTTAAATGTACACCCAACCCCAAACCCCCACCCCTCCTCCGTGCACACCCCCCCAGCTGCAGGACAGGGGATGGGAGGACTCAGAGACCTGATTTCTCCCCTCTGAGGAGCAGACGTGGCCAGAGCTGATGAGTATCCAGCTGATGAGCAGAAAGTGCCGACCCCGAGGGACCAGGAGGGCATGGGGACCAGCAGCACAGCCCTGCCCAGCCCAGCACCAGCGACTGCAGGACAGACCGGAGCCGCTGCCCTTCCCCAAGGGGTGCAAGCGGTACCTGGAGCAGACCCGGATGATATAAGATGCCCCTTCCCCAGCCCAGCACTAGGGCATGGGGGAAAGCAGATCCCTTTGGGACAGTGCTCCAGGCCTCCTGCCAGTGCTCCTCATCTCGAGTCCGCAGGGCTCAGTCTCTGGTGGCGAAGGCCACACACGTAAATAAACCCCCAACCTGCTCCTCTGCTGCACCAGGCTCACGTGGCTGCCACCGCCTCCGGCTGCTCCAGCTCGTCCTCGTAGTCGGAGACGTAGGACTCCATGCTCTGCTTGGCCAGCAGCTCTCTCCGTGCTTGGAGCCGCTCGCAGCGGGGACAGCGGGTGGATTTGAAGCAGGATTTGTGGTAGCAGGCTTTGCACTCTGCGGGGAGAGGGAGAGAGCATGGCTGAGGGCTGGTGGGGGCCGACACAGACCACCTGGCACCTGCACCCCGGGGAGGGATGATCCAGGCTTGTCCAGGAGGACATTTCAAACAAAAACCACGGCCGAACAAGCACCAGAAGCAGTTCTGGTGGCTGACACCGTTCTGGAAGCTGCAAGAAGTCACGCTGCAGCGTCCCCACACTGGGTGCAAAGCCTTGGGGAGCACAGGAGGGAGGTTTCCTGCTCTGCACAAGATCCCTCCCCAAACCGTGCTGATTCTCCAAGGAAACAGCGACTCTGCCCCGAGTTGTCTCTGGCAGTGTGCTTGCCAAACCAAGGCAACCAGTGTCAGGAGCCTTTTCAAGCCAGTTCAGAGTTTCTGCTGCTGTGGTAACGTGGTGCAGACACAGGCCATGCACAGAGACACGCTGGTCTGGCTGCCTCTGGCTCCGCACCTCTCTCGAGCACAAATGCCACTCGAAATGAAGAGGCAGACCTTGCTGGCCCCAGGCTCTGTCCCCTCCCTGCTTCTGCCCAGCATCTCACCTTCACACGTCCTGCACTTGCTGAGCTCAAAGGGGAAGATGATGTCACTCTCATTCTGGCAGAACTCGCAGATGAAGCCTTTGGCTTGGCACAGCTGGAAGGAGAAGAAGTGAGGAAACAGCAGCTAAATGATCCTCATCTCCCTGGTCAGCTGGGCAGGAGGTAGAGCAGAGCAGGACAGCAGGACCCGGTGCCCAGCTCTAACCACGTGGAACAGCCCTTGCCCAGCATGGCACACAGCGAGGCAGAACCATCACATATCAGGGGCAATAGAGAGCCAAAACAGGGTACAAGAAACATCCCACATGTGCTGGGTAGCAGCTCTGTGGAGCAGACAGGAGCAGCTAGCACCGAGTCAGATAATTCAGTGGCTGCCCTGCATGTCAGAGGGCTCCCCATCAGTTAGCTAAGCAGCAAAGCCGGCTCCAAAGGGTGCTCCCGAGGGCGTGGGGCTGTGCGGGAGGCAGGCGAGGAGCCCTTACCACGCACTTCTCGACGTGCAGGCTGCCTGCCTTCAGGAGCTCCGTCAGGCGAGGCACCAGGTCCCCCTTCTTTGTGGCGCTGAGGTCGCTCAGTGAGTAGAGGTGCAAATCCTCCGTCAAGTGTCCAGGCACCGCATCGAAGGAGTCTAGGAGGCTGCAGGACAGAGAAACCAGAGCTCAGAGCAAAGCGACTCCGCTAAGCCCCCTCTCTCCACTGCTTGGACGTTCTCTCCCCCTCCACTCCCCCCTCCCTGTTGCTCATTGCACAGGTCTCCAGTGCAAATTGCCAAGGGACAGATCGAGGACAGCAAAACAGTTTCATCTCACATCCCAGGACTCACTCTTTAGCTAGTCGGCACGTCTTAAACATGTTCTTCATGTGGAAAAGCTGGATTCGCAGCAGCTGGAGAGGAAGGGGGGACACGAGAATCAGTAAACAGAGCACAGCCCTTGGCCAAACGGCTCTGCTGGTGAAACAACTGCTCCTCCTCAGCTGTTCCCCTGCCACCGAAGTGTTTACACCACACACGGCAAAGCGAGCACAACCATCGTCACGTGCTCCAGCAGATACACTGAAGCCCAGCTGGATGCCAGGCAGAAATTCCTTCTGGAATTCCTGCATTACTGGGCAAAGAACAAGATGTGAATGGAAACCCATGGTGCTGGTTTTAAGCCTCAAAAGCAGCAATACCTGCTTCTCCCCAGCTTCCCTGGAATATGGTTTACAATCGGCAGCCGCCCACCTCACCCAAACCCCCCTCAGGAAAGCATGGAAAGGGTCTTACCCACACTTGGTTGAGAGACTTCACTTTCCGGTACAGGGCAGGGTTGATGTCCTGCACGTTGAAGAGCGGGTCACTCCAGATCTTGCTCAGCAGGTCTTTGGAGAAGTTGCTCACGTAGTACTTGCTGAAGTCCCACTTGCGCAGGATGCGGCTGGGGATGACGGTCTGGGCGTTCTCGTGGCAGCACTGGCAGAAATACTTCCCCAGGTACTCGCAGTACCGCAGCCGCTTGATGTAATCTGGCCAAGCCCAAGCAGACAGGGAGGTCAGCCGAGGCGTGGGCTCTGCCCAGCCACACACTGGACCCCCAGCGTTGCTCAGCATTTCCAACAAGCAAGGCAGCCTGCCTTGCCAGCACCTCCTCCAGCCCCAGAGCGCTCAACGCTGGTGTCTGCAAGCATCCCTGCCAGCTGCAAAAGCCTTTGGGACCAGAGTGGTCCCGTGCAGCCACATCTACCTACACATTCAGGAAAGAGGGCTGGTCACAGAGCTCCACAGCTGTACCCACAGCAGAACCTGCCGGGAGCTAAAGGACCCCAACAGATGACTTTGCTTTAGAAGAGTCACCATCTGAAACAGCCTCCAAAGGGCTGCTGCTCTTCACCTCCACCAGCCCCGTGACAGGGAGAAGGAGGCTCTTCGGTGGGCAGTGCACGCCGACGTGCAGGCAGAGCTGGCAAAGGCACCGGACCATCTCCCCAGGGACCTTGTGCTGAGCTCTGTCACCACCCACCCGCTCTGCGCCTGCCCACTTGTTCCCAGGTTCTTCCCCACTCTCCAGCTACAGGTCAGGGTCCCAGCGCTCACCAGGATCTGTCCGGATGCCACAACCTGCACATCGGTAATTCTGCTTGGCCACGGCCACCTTCCTCCTGCCCAGGGACAGAAGATGACACGCATGAGTCCAGCCCTGATGGCACCTGGCACCAGGGGAGGGGCACTGGCGCAGGTCTGGATGGCAGAGATGGCCACATGCTTCGCCATTTAAGTGTGGTCAGCAAATCCAAAGGGAAAAGCCCTGCTGTGCCCTGGTGCACACCCAAGGCACTGACCGCACGCACTGGCTCCATCTCACAGCACCAGCAGCTGGTGGTGACCACCATGGATCTACCAGGCTCAGAGCAGGGAAGCCCCTGTGGCCAAGCAGGAAGGAGAGGATTATGAACCTTGGTGTTGATGGAAAAGGGTTGGAAAGAGCAGGTTCCCAGAGAGCCCTTGGCCATGTGGGTCCTTACGTTGGGGCTGGGTGAATGTTGAAGATGATCTGCGGTCGCGGTGGAGCCCACTCCAGGTTTCCACGCACCCGAATCCTCAGCTTGTAGATGTCAGCGTGTTCTCCGTCATCGGGAGAGATAGGCAGAGAGTCGGGGATGGGCAGGAGCTGGGAGAGGCAGGCAAGAGGGTCAGATCCCCGCCTGGTACCACACAGGCGATGCTGGCCGGCCAGAAACCTGCGGCCGGCCAGAAACCTGCAGCTGCAGCCCCCTGGAAAACTGCCCAGCACGGAGCTGCTGCTCCAGCTGAACAGGGGGTGGAGAAGGGCTGTCCCCAGGGATCTGGGCGCTCTGCTGCAGGAGGTTCCAGTGGCAGAGCCCCGCTCAGCTGCACCCACCTCTGGAGCCCAGAGAAAACCCCTCCTCCAGCTCCACAAAGGGATCACCGTGACTAGCAAAGCCCCTGGGCAGTGGGCTGAAGCCAGGGGCTCGGAGAAGAGCAACCAAATGCCATCGGTGACCAGGGACTCACACTCTTACCTTCTGCGGGGCATCGTGCTCGGGGACCAGCCACTCCAACTCCGAGGCAGCCGGGAGCTGCATGCCCTCAAACTGCTTCAGCAAGCCCATGGCCACGGCCTCCGCTGAGTTGGAATTGAGGAAGGAGTGGGATCTAGACAGCGAAGGAAGGGGTCAGTACCGGGTCTCAGAGCTCTGCCCTCTTCACAGCCCCCGATGCCAGTCCCAGCTCAAGCCAAAGGTGCTCCCTTCAACTCTGCTACCTTATTTCTGCACTGCTACACAGGCTTACAATTGATACACGTGATGGATTTCTGTCTTTGCAGCTGGCTAATGGCACAACGACGACTGTTTAGAAAGGCAAGCAAAAAATATCTTACCTAACGGAACCTGTGGCTGTTTGCAGGGAAAGCTGCAAAGCGAGAGCCAGTGTCTGTACGAGCCAGAAGTAACCGCTCTCCCAGTATGAACCTACCCGAGAGGGTGCCAAGCAGGGACACAGGGGTCTCTGCATCCCCAAGGGGTCTTGTTCTCAGAGCATTAACACAGCAGCTGTGCTTAAAACAGGGGATATACCTTCCCATCGCTCCCACCTCTCCACCCCAGGCGGTACTGGGAAAGGACCCAGCACTTCACGTTGAAGCTGCTGCTGCACCGCAGTTTGTGAGCATCACCGCGAGCCAGCGGTTCCACCTCTGGGCACAGCCCAGCAGCGAGGGTTGGAGAAGGTGGCAGCAGTGTGACAGGCTGTCCCAGCTGAGAGCGGGGAGGCACGGGAGGGTCAGAGCCCGCAGCCAGTCCAGATGCTCCAGCTTGTGCCTGGTCCTCTCCCCAGCCTCCCACCTACTAGCAGGTATGGGCACCTCTCCTGACACCAGTCATATCATATCGACCTCTTGGGAATATCCCCATCATCCCAGGTGCTTCTTCCCACATTTAAGACAAGGACCCAGCGCCCCATTGGTAAGTAAAGGGATGGAGGGAGGGATGGAGGGAAGGATGGAGGGAGGGAGGGATGGAGGGAGGCAGGGATGCCCACTCCAGTGCAGAACAGCAGCTGAAGCATGGTGAAGAGCAGAGTTGGGCAGGAAGGGGAACCTGGTACCAAGATGGAACACCACGAGCCAAAGACGTACATGGACTCCGAGGAGAGGAAGGACTTCCTGCTGGAGTCTGGGTTCCTCTTGATGTCTGCATCTGAATCATAAACAGACAAGGTGGAGCAGATGGGGCAGGGCAGGGGGACACACACATTTCAAACCAAAGCTTCACGGTAAAACTCATCAAGCTGCTCAAAAGCACGAGAACTACAGCATCACCTTCTACCAGTGGCATGCAGCAGCAAGGAGAGGTGAGGTGTAACCAGTCACCTGTCGGAGTGACAAGGGAAGGACATGGTGGGATGCTGTGAAAACAGTGAGCGGGGGCTTGGGGGAGACAAGTGGCTGCTGGTCCAGGTCACACACCAAGTCCTAGTGGTGACATGGCCTGAGCCAGTACGCACACAGGAGCCAGGGGGGCAGGGCAGCAAGGTTAGCAAGGATTAGCAGCTCTGTACACGCAGTATAGGTGCTGCAAGGGATTAGCCATGGGATGCAGAGCCCATCTCTCTACTTGACCGCAACTCGTAAGATCAGGCAGTGGCCATGCCACAGCTTGTCACCAACTGCACAGCCGGGGCTGGCAGCCTGCGCCCAGCACTCCAGAGAAATGTTGACGTCCATGCAGAGAGCAGGCCAGCAGCCATGGGGACCAGCCCTCTGCAGAGGCCACAGACACATCTTCCGAGGAAGAAGCGGTCCAAGAAAAGGTGCAGGACACCGGGGTTGTGCTCCCTCCACCCTTCCATCAGCTCCCCATCAGCCCTGGGCTGCCCCGCATCCCTCCTCGGTGCCAGCCTCGGGTACCAGGCAGTGCCCAGTGGTACTTTCATCACTCATCTCCTCCAGTCCAGTGGGTTTTGGTGTTAAACCCCAACAGGGAATTCATCTGAATGGCAGAAGGACACTGGGATGGGAGACTCTTTCCAGGCAGGAACCCTGCTTCATTGCAGACAGACTCCCAGAAAGGGGAAGGAGGGCATGCAAGGGGAAAGGACTACAGGTCAGGACAGAAAAGAGGCCAGTGCCACAACCTTCAGCCAGCAGGTCTTATGTTTTGTACCTCTGGGGAGCTCCAGAAATGGGGTCTGCAGTGACCACACCACCCCAAACACAGGCTTGCGGATCCCCTGGCCCAGTGCCCAGCTGGAGGAGGCACGGCTCGAGGTCCCTGCTCCTCCACCCCAGCAGCTCAGCTACGTGGACCTGCCTGGAGCCCACCTGATCCTGGCCAGGCACCAACCGCATACCGAAGCCTGGGGAACCACAGCCCCTCGGAAAAGCCTGGCAGCAAGGGGAGCAAGTCCCAGTCCTGCCCATGAATTCACGCTGGTGGAGTTCAGCACGGATGCTTAACCCTCCTTGTTTGACATCCACGGCTAGAAACAGGCACAGCAAAGCGCCCTAATGCTGAGGAACCCACATAGCTCCATCATGCGAACTGACCTCTAGCTGCAGAAAACGGGGAATTCAGGCAAACGCAGCCTCCCAACCATGTAGGGCACCGGCCAGACGTACCCGCCGTGCCCTGGTGCCTTCAGCTCTGCACAGGAAGGCGCTGTACGGCCCTAGACCCCAACGAACACGAGCAAACAGTGGGGCACACTGTGGGCCAAGTGTAACGGTGAGGCAGAGCCAGCACGCTCGGGCACTGGCATCGTCTCAGGGATGGCAGGGATCTGACCCTAGTCTCCCGGGGGACTAGCACTGGGATCCTGCCGCCGCTCGCTTCCCAACCTGAACTGGAGACACCCCCCAAAAGCCTCCAGTTAGCTGCCCAGAATGCCTGCTCTCAATGCTGTCACCAGGGGGGATAGTCCCCAAGAGGGTCATGAACAGCCCCCAAACCCAAGGACATCACCACAGCCTCCATATGCCAGCTTCAGGCCAGGATGAGTCCCCCTGGACTAAACCCCTGGGCTGCAAACACAGGACACAGCGGGGCTGGCGAGGAAGCTCTGAGCACCAGCAGCTCCGGCAGGACCCAGCACTGGCACCAGACACCTGACAGATCACCGCAGCCCGTGTCGGCTGTTCCCTTGCTAAAGCAAACAGGGAGCACATGAGGGTGATTTAAACGCAGCCAGCAGACTGGGAGGATTATCTAGTAGCACTGTAAACAACCAAAACACTCTGCAAGACCTGCTGCCCATGATCCTGGTGCCCGGGGCCTCCAGGGTGAACAAACTGCCTGTGCCCTGTTTGCTACTTTTCCCTCCAGGACTTCTTCTGGAAGGATTCTTCTCCAAGCCAGCTCTGAGCAGGATGGGAAGGGTTGGCCGTGGTTCGGATCAGAGCTGTGGCACTGCCAGCTCTGCCAAGCCAAGCCGGATAACGCTCCCCAAGACACCTGGGATGGAGACCTGGTCCCACCCTGCGGGGGACTCTGCTCTTATCCAGCCCAGGCTCAGCCTTCAGCGCCTACAGAAGCACAAAGCTGTGCCATCGCCCTGCCGAGCCCACCCCAGGCAAGACAGGTCTTCACCACAGCAGGCACGTTTGGTATATCCAAAATATCGCGTGGCAAAACGCCCTGGGGTATGGAGCCCACCGCAGAGCTCCTCTGCCTCCTCTCCTCTCCATCCGGCCATATCATCCCACCAGTGCCTGGATGATATGGTCCACAGCTCCCACATCGGGCAGATTTCCCAGAAGTGTGCACGTGCACATACACACACACGCCTTGCACACACACGCACGCGTGCCGCAGGGCAGCACGGCGGGGTACTACCTGAGAACAAGGAAGCCATTGACACTGAGAGGCCGTTCTTGGACATTTGAATCAGGTTAGATCCATCGTTACCATCTGTATAACACGGTGATGACAAAACAGGTGACTTCAGTGCTTCGGCCAGGCCAGAGAGAAAGGGCAAAACACAAGAGCAGCACCCGCACGAGAGAAGCCCGGAACTGAATTCACACATCCCTCCATGGGCTTCAAAACTGAGCCCAAAATTGAGCCCTCAGGGACTGAAATGAAGGCTTTGCTGTCAACAGTCAAGTGACAAAACCGTGTACAGCTGGAGACTGGACTGCTCCTTTTTAAAGCCAGTGAGATGCAGGTACTGCTGAGACGTCATCCACCCAGGAGGATGAACAAGGCTCTGAAGGAAAGGGACGACCAGGGACCCAGACAGGTCTCCTGTGGCCAGTAAGCTCAGGCACCCCAGCTGCCAGCAGCAGAGACTGCAGGTATTTGTTGCAGGTCAGGATGTGACCAGCACCCACCAATGCCACCCAGGAGAGGAGTGGCCAGAGCTAAGGCAGCTCCTGCCTGAGAAGGAGGAGAGCAGGATGGCAGCTCTCCCGTCTCTCTGTAGCTGTGACAGCCTCTCTGTGGACCAGGCGATGAAATGGAAACCACCTACCAGCCAGAGGCACCGAATGCTCAAGGTTACAGAGGATTTTGAAGGAAAATCATGCCACCACATGAGGGGAAACTGATTGCTCTGCTCATGCTCAGAATTCAGCCAGTTGTTTGGGCAAAGCCATCCTGAAGGCCAGGGGGATTTTTACTGCCCTCAACACACCTACACCGAGGAGAAGCCTGGCTCTACGCACGAAGCCAACGCAGCCATTCCCCCTCACCTCGGATCTCGTACTCTTCCACATCGTCCGCGGAACCGGAGTCAGAGAGCCGCATGGAGCCGTGAGAGCTGAACTGGGACCCGCTGTCCGTCGCCACAAGACCTGGGAGAAACGCCACACAGCCAGGCCATCAGTGGAAGTGGTCTGAAGGGTCCCTAACAGCTGAAGGAGAAGCTGATACCCAGGTATGGCCAGGGCATGGACAAATGGATGGAAAACACTATGGGTTCAAAAGGAAATTACATTCCGTAACTCAGCGCCAGCAGCACACAAGTGTTATCAGTGTACAGGATCAGTCCCACTGTGGTCTTCAACAGCATGAGAGTTTCACAGATCTCTGCAACACCTTGGCTGCAATATGATTGTTTCCCATGAAGAGGCAGGAAGGCAGGATGCTATCAGGACAGGCAACGGACAGAAAACCCACACCCCACCAGCTGACAAGCCGGAAAGACATCACTCACTGTCTGAGCCCATCTCCTGGCAGGGAGGGAAGAGGTGCCTGGTGCGGATCTGCTGGCGCCGAATGCGAATCTTCTGTTTCAGCTCCTGGATCTCCTTGTCACTGTCTTCCTCCTCCTCTTCCTCCAGCTGCCGGCTCATCATGTTGCATTTCATCAGCTCAATGGCAGCGATCAGGGACTCTGAGATGCTGAAGTGGGCGTTCTCCTGCAAGGCAAGAGCAAAAGCATCCAAGGCTGTACCATGGAGAAACTAGGAAGACTTGGTAAAATCTTGTTCCCCACCTGTGACAGGAAAGAGCTTATTACTCATGGAGGGTGGCAGAAAGACCTTAACCCCTGTGGACCCCACAAAACCTGACACTTCTATGGGTACCTAGACACTAAAACCTTCTTGGGCACATGAATACTCACAAAACACAAGGGGCATCCCACAAAGAGGATGGAGGAGCCCTCATGCATTGCAAAGCTGCTGTGCATACCCTGGATGGGCAGATCCTGGCCACCAGACACCACTGAGGAACTCAACAGCGAAGTTCTGTGCACGGCTCGACAGCAGGAAATACTGTGGGATTACCTCCTCCAGGGAGGGAAGTGCCACTGAACCTGCAGTAAGATACGTTCTCCAATGCAAGCAGGCTGCTGCTGCCTCCCTCACCTTCTCCAGGTCTGCACAGCTGCCGAAGTCCTGCTCAGAGAGGTAGCTGATGAGGGACTGTCCTTCTGAGGGTCTTCTGAACATCCCTTCCCCGGAGCTCAGGTACTGACCAGAGTCTAGAAAAGCAAGAGACAAACGTATGAGGGAGGGACCTGCTGCTATCCCCACGCTGACGAGCCCTGCCAGTGCCTGACCAGCATCCCACAAGCAGGTCCCTGAAGCTGAGGCCACCACAGCCAACGGAGGACCCTGAGCAGGAGCGAGCGTCCCCGCCGAGGCTGCTGCACTCACCGTACTCCATGTAGAGGGAGCTGGGGGTGCTCAGTTCACTGCTCTGGGTGGAAGCAGAGACCAGCCCTCTCCCTTCGCCTGCATCGCCACGGGACTCTGGAAGGGAGGATGACACCAGGGACACATCAGTTTCCCGGAGGTGACCCAGCCATTGCATGGGGTGAAATGGAGTGGGCTCAACATCACACGGACAGGTACAGATGGATGGGGAGCAAGGAGGGATGTCTCTGCTCGGCTGGCCTGCTCCCTGCCGCAGCTGAGGGCAAGCTCAGGGGGGGACAAAGCCAGAAGGGTGTTTCAGGCAGGAGAGGAGCAGGAGGGGGAAAGAAGGAGAGAAGCTCATGAGGATCACGGAGCAGTTGAGTCCTGAGCCTTCCTCTCTTCCAGGGGACACAACAGCCTCCAGCAAGTGGCTCTGCCAGCCCCTTCTTCCTGCTGGAGCATCTCCAAGGGATCCCATAGGGCAGAGAGGCACGAGACAAGGCAAAACCTGAGCAGCCAAGGGATCTGTGGGGCTCCCAGCCCCATAAAGCAGCTTGGACAACAGGGGAAGGAGGCATCTGAAGGACACACAGTTGCTCAGCCAGAAGCCAGGAGCCTGGGCTGCAGTGCTGAAGGTGACCTACACGGGCTGTGGGCAAGGCTCTGCCCCATGCACACACCACGGTGCAACTCCCGGCCGGGCTGAGCCGGTGGGCACTGCCAGGAGCCGGCCTGACCGGAGAACAACAACAGCCAGTGCTCTACGGAGAGCCAGAGCCGCAGGGAGCACCCAGACAGAGCGGCTGCGTGACGGAGAACTGCTGAAGGAGACTGAAAACTCCCCGAATGGAGCGGGACAGGAGCATACGGGGGTGGACATGGGGCAGGCACTGGGTGACGTCCCAAGCACAACAGAAGGGCAACCTCGTCCTCTCCACCTCCAACTCCTCTTTGCTCCCAGCTTTGTGCCATGACCCCAGTGTGGCTGGAGGCTCCCAAGCCCACCAACACCAGCATCTCCCAGCCAAGACCATGAAGCAGCAGCCACCAGGACAGGGCTTGGGACCAACCCACCCCACAGGCTGGGTGACAAAGAAGACCTGTTGGGCTGGGAGGCTCTCACAGCTAAATGCTGTAGCTTGACAGGGTCTCCCACAGCCACCTCAACCCTGCTGAAAACCACCATGGAAACCACCTTACAATCACCAGCCTGGGGGATGCCACGAACACCAGAGCCTACTGCTGAAGGGCAAAGTGAGGCAGTGCCCAGCATCCTCTGCTGGAGCAGGGCACAGGGCTGGACACATCTGTTTGGATGCCCACCACCTCCAGGAAGGAGTCTTCCCAGCCCCAGAGCCCTCAGCACCCAGATGTGGGCAGGACAAACCCGGTGCTGCTGCCGTTGAACAGATGCAAAAGAAAACAGATGCAAAACCAAACCTCCCTGTGCTGCAGATCCACTAAATGAAAGGAAAAATAAGATGTTCAAGCCCACGCCTGCCTAGCTGCCAGCCCCTATTCGCTAGGTGAGAGAGGAAACTTCTCCTAGTTCCCGAGGTCGTGGGGTGGAGGTAGGAGCAGGGGATGCAGCTCGGGGACTTGGTGGCCAGGGCTCCTAATGCCATGCAGGGGAGCTGGGTGCCCCTCAGGGTCTGGTCCACTGCTCCCAAAAACCAAGCTAGGATCTTCAGTCAGATTGCATGCATAAACCTGACCACCCTTCAAAGCATCAACTGAGACACAGGGAAGAAAGAATTTTTTGTGGTTTTCTAAATGGACAGTAATGGATTGATGGAAATCCTGAACTTGATGCAATGATCACTAATGAAGGGCTGTTACACTGGCTCCCAACCCTGCCACTGGATCTTCTATTATAATGGTGATATCCCTGAGGCCTCCTGGGCAGACAGAGGAGGAGGGCAGCATTAAGGGAGAGAAAACAGAGACAGACTCGTTACTACTCAGCAAGGACCTCCACTTCTCCCATGAAGACAGCACTGGTGGAGCAGACTCCTGCAAACTGATTATCCCCTCACATCCCACTACCCACCCCCCCATGCATTCACCCACTCAAGAGGGCAGCAGGACTGAGCAGGCTACCAGTAGGAAGACATCATACCAGTAGGATGAGCCCAAGCCCCAGCCCAGTGCCCTGCCATGGCCCCATACCCCGGCCGAGCAAGGCCAGCGGGGAAGCAGGATGGCTAATGCCATGGCATCACTGCCATTTCCTAAGTTTTTGGTAAAAGCTGCCAATATCAGTAACAGACTGGCCCAGGGCATCTGGGAAGCAAGATGTCAGCCCATCCCTCCAGTGTGAAGGATGAAAGCTAAGGGCTAAGACCAAATTTCCCAACTGCTCGCTCACTGTTCCCCTTGACAACCTGATCCACGGAGTCAAAGGGGCGGCCAGCACCAGCTTCCCAGTACCACGGACTCCCCCACCCCAAAGCCATCCCGGGAAAGCCATCCCATTACCGTGCAACTTCCCCGAAGCCACGTTGGTGTCAGAGTGCGAGCGCACGTGGCTCTTCTTGAGGATGCTCTGCGGAGCTGCCGACTGTCCCTCTGAGAAGCTGGACCGGCGCAACAGGCTCAGGCCCCTGCTTCCACCTCCGCTTGCCCCCTGCTCCCCCAGGGATGAGACCGAGTCCAGCTTCTGGGAGCTGCTGGAGGAGAAGAGTTTGGAGCTACTGCTCTTGGTGCTGTTGGTGCTGACGCTGCTGCACGCCCGGCCCCGGCGCCCCAAGTTCCCGATGGCCAGGTACTCCGGCCCATCATTAGCATCGCTCTGCGGGTCATCCTGGCTCCCTGTCCACGTGTCCTCGCTCTGGCTGGTGGTGCTGGAGCTCATCTCGCTGGCTGGAGAGAAGGGGTCTTTGGGTGAGGGGAGGTGGAAGTGGGTGACAGAGCCGGGCTGCTCCAGAGGGGACCTGCCCTCGCTGGAGGAGGAGGACCGGGTGGACGGGCAGTGCTCCTGGGGCTGGCTGGTGCTGGAGCTGGTGGAGGAGCTCACTGGTCTCCTGTCTGGACAGAGGCAGGAGCAGGATGTCACACACCCTGGCACAAGCAGACCACCCTACGGCAATAACCTTCACACCGCCATGCCCACCCACTGTGGGAAAAGGCCAGGGACCTCCCTCCCAACACGGGCAGAGATCTTCTTGCACCCATCCACCACAACGAATCCATGAGCAGAAAAAAAGGCAAAATCTTTTCTGAGTCTACCCGGAGCTTCCCAGCCCACCCTCGTTACCTGAGAGGCCGGAGGAGGCTGTTTGGTGGAGGCTGGAGAAGGACCCAAAGCAGCGCTGCTGCGCACAACCTGCAGCGGGGACGTACGGGGACGTTCAGGCTCTGCCTCTTGGTCACCGGACCCAGACCATCACTCTTCCTGGTAAGCTGAGGAGAGGTGGCATCATTAATAAATCAGCATTTACGGGGCTGCACATCAAAGGAGCAGCAGCAGAAAGGAATCAACTTGCGAGCGCCTGGTCACCAGCCAGCTAAGGAGGTGACAGCCCTGGGGGCAGGAGGATGGGGAGGGAAAAACCCTGCGGTGCAGAAGGGAAGCAGCTCTTTGTTCGCAGCAACACTGCAGGCTCCCATCAGGAAATTACCGGATTCTCAGAGAAACGATCCAGGCAGCTCAGTGCCCCAGGCAGACAGCTCTCGTGTCCTTCAGCGTCGTGGTCACACATCTCTCTTGTCCCAGCAGAAGGACCCGATGCGCACAGGGATGGCAGTGACGTGCCAGCCAGCTGAAAGAACACAGCCTCCAATTAACGAAGCCTCGTTAACTGCCTTCCTCTGGGGAGCTCTGTGTAAAGAAAGCAGCTGCTGTTCCCCTCCTTTGGGGAGGGGGCAGCTGGCGTGGGGCTGCAGGGACCAGTTCACTGCTCTCTTCCCCTCCTGGAGCTCCTTTTGCTGCTTCCAAGCCCAGCCCCTTACCCAAGGGCTCCGTGTGCCCCGAATGAGACCTTGCACGAGCAGCCGCAGCCGGTCGGTGCCCGGGGAGAGCCAGGTGTAAAAGCCAGGACCTCGACTCACCATGGAGGTGTCGATCTGAGCCAGAAGCCGCGGGTTGTTCTGCTCGACAGCCTCCAGGCACTGCAGCATGGCCGTGACGTGGGCGTCGCTGAGCAGGAAGGCAGTGTCTGGGGGGAGAAAACTGCTGCTCGGGGGGGTCCCTCCAACCCACGTGGTTTGGCAGCGCCGGCTGCTCGCACACAAACCACCTTTTCTGCTGTCCCACTCCCACATGGCTTGGAAACGTCTCCATCGAGATTATTTTCCCAATAAGAAGGAGAAGGCACGTTTCTCTTTACCTGCGTAGAATTTCCTGATGTACTGCCGGTTGCCCAGGAGCGGTCTCAGCTGCGCCGACAGGCAGTGGCACTGCAGGCTGTGCTGCAGCCACAGGTGCGCGATGGCCTGGTCCCCCGGGCCCTCCGGGTCGGGCTGGCCGCTCTCCTGCAGGCTGATGAACTGCAAAGGGATGCCAGGCACAGGTTAAGGCGTGCAGAGGCAAGCAGGGCTTGGTCACTGTCAGCGGGAAGGACGACGCGTCCCAGCAGCGCCCCAGCCACCAGGGAAACAAAAGCAGCGGGGAGGAACAACGCTTCAAAGGTCAGCCAGCGACCAAAGTCCTCTGACAGCCACCAGCAGCGTGAATTTCTCCTTCACATTCTCCCACCCGTGCGCTTTGCCCCTGACCCAGAGGCACCCCACGTTCTCAAATCCAACCTGTCCCCAGCGGTGACGGTCATGTTCTTGCTGACACGTAAGGTGACAGCTAAACCGCTGAGCTGCTGCAGTGTGAAGGGCTAAACTGGCATCACACCCCACACCCCCGTAGCTGCTGCACACAGGGACCACAGCCCCTTGTGCCCATCCACAGAGGGGACCACGGATGTCGGCACGGGGCAGCCGAGGGCCGAGAGCATCCCCGTGCGCCAGCACTCAGCACAAGCGAGGAACAGGAGAACCAAACGCATTGTGAAGGCACAACCCAGAAACGGGACAGCCCAGACCTCCAGAGATTTGCACAGACACATGAACCACCCCTGCGTGCACACAAGCGCCGCTTGTGCCTGTTCCCTTGGTGATGGGACTGCACCCGGCCGAGCTGAGCTGGAGCCTGGCCTGGGAGAAATAAGCAGCCGATTGTCTCAGCCCAAGCCATGGGACGTGGCTTGTACACAAACACATGGCTGCTTCAGCCCCCACATGCCATGGATCTGCTTCACCCCCAGCAGACCAACAGCCAAGGTGCTGCTGTCCCACCGGCGAGGCTGGCAGCCCCGCTGGGCTCTCCCCTCCCCACCAGAACCCACCTTCTCCAGGTGATGAGCAGAGCCGGGACTCAGCCAGCGAATGTCCTTCACAAACTGCCAGTAATCCTTCTGTCTGCAGCACACCTGCCCGGGACAGGCACAGTTAGACTCCCCCACCCAAGTCCCAGTTAAGCAACAACATCCCCCATTAGTCCCATGCCACCACGAGAGGACAGCCCCTAGCCCCAGCAAGATGGGCCAGGAAACAGAGAGGGGAAGAGCAGCACAGCTTTACAGAGGAAAAACAACGCAAGCACATAACACAGTTCCATAGATCAAGGGAAAAGTCAAAAACCACTGGCTTGATGCAGGTAAGTTGTCTCCTGCCCCCCCCACGGTGACCTCTCAGTTGTGATCAGCCCACAAGTGACCAGACAAGAGATCCCCCGAGCTTCTCTTCTTCCACCAGGTAAGATCCCCATCCCTGGAGGTGTTCCCCCATCCCTGGAGGGGTTCAAGGCCAGGCTGGATGAGGCTTTGAGCAACCTGGGCTGGTGGGAGGTGTCCCTGCCCATGGCAGGGGGTTGGAACTGGATGATCTTTAAGGTCCCTTCCAACCCAAACCATTCTGTGATTCTATGATTCTATGATCCCGGTCCATCGTGCCATGAAGACAGGCGAGGTCTTGGGACAGGGACAGGATGTGGCACCGAAGGACTCACATCCCTGCTGCAGCACAATAAGGATCCTAAAGGCCAACCACAGGTCTGACAAGTTCCAGGTTGACCAAGTTCCCACGTCAGCATTCCCCTTCCTGCTGGAGCGGCAGCCGGAGGAGAGTCCTGACGCCGCAGCACGGCAGAGTCAGACCTCAGCGAGGGGACACGAAGGGCAGCATGGAAACGCATCCCAGCAAAACCAGCAACCATTGCTGGCTTCTGATGCAAGCCACCACCAAGGACACCAGCACGGCTGAGCACCACGGGTAAGAAATTTGGTGTCGCGTTTCCAGCTCTTGGCTGCTGCTTGCCTCAGCTTTGTTCAGACAATGAGTTATTTTTTTCTTCATTATTCTTCCCGTTAAAGAGGAACTGCAGCAGACTTGCTGTTTCCCTCACCACCCTATTGGGTGTAAACACAGCCCCAAAATGTCCCTCTTCACCAAAAGGCTGATTTTTTTTTTTTCTCCCATCTCTGTTTCCTCTTTCACAAGCGTCGGAGGAATGGGTTCTGTTTTGTGGTTTATTTGTTTGGGGGGGGGGGTGGTTTGGTTTTTTAAGACTAGAGAACTAACATGGCAATTCTAGGGGATTTTCTGGGCAAATAAATGCAATTCACTCAAAAGTTTAAAAACCTTTTGTCCTACTTCTCTTAACACATACATATGGATTTTTTTCACCTTTTTTACAGTCATAGGAAGAAAGTTGATAACAAGTAAAAGGAAGTCTTTTGCTGGAGCAACTACGAGAAAACTTCTGTTAGGACGCTGTATTTTTATGGGTCTCCCTTTGCAGCTATTCCAGCTTGACTGGCGTCACACGTGCCCAAGCAGGGGAGATGTTTCTAGGTAAAAGAGCTGCCTTTGCCCGTAGTAAAAGCATCGAGGAAGGCAACACGCCGTCCTGCTTTACAGGTCTGGCATGAGCTGTTACTAACAGACAGACGAGGATAAATCATTTCCATCTCATTTCCTGAAGCTTGTTCATAGTCTGTCAGGAGGGAGCACCGCACTCCTCACATGGAAAAGGACGAGCTGCCAGCCCAGCAGCTCCTGGAGGCTCACTAGCTCGGGTGCAGCATTGCAGGGGTGCGGTTTTCCGGCTCCTGGATCCCAGCTGGCCTGGGCAAGCCACCTGGGGCTCCTCTGCATCGCTCTCTTCTCTGCATTGCTCTCTGGGTGGCAGAGCCGCTGCCGGGAAGCCTGTCCCCAGGCATGCCCTGCAGTCTCGCTTCAACTTTCCATTGTAAATTAATTGCGTTGGTAATTGCAAGCTGAAGGGGAGATCTTCAGGCCCCTGCACACAAGTGGGAAAGACAAATTCTTGCAGGCTGCCATGGAGGGGGGAACGGCTGGGTGAGCAACTGCAAGGCACAATGAGAGCCTGGAAAGAGAAATCCCATTCATGCCGAGTGCGGATTCAGCTGCCAGCTCCCGTTATTAACACAGCTAACCAGAAAGATGCGAGGTTTCTCTCACCAGCTCTCGCTGGGGAGTTGTCCAAGTCCACACGATACGGGGCTGACTCATTGCAAATGCAACTTTATCGCTTCGCTGCAGCAGGAAGAAAGACGAGAGGGGCTGGCCTCAGCGTGGGGGGCACAGGTACTTTAGAAAAACCACCTTGAAGGCGGACAAGATAGAAAGAACGCATGCCCGGGTCCCTCTGACAACCACAGCAGCACCAGGCACATGGGATCATCTCCCACGCCGCTACGAGCTTTGTACCCGCTCCGTGCCACGAGCACTGAAGCAAGCCCCAGCAGCCAGGGCTGTGTCCCCTGCTCTGACAGCTCCGAGGCCGCTCCGCCAGCCGGCCGCGCTGGCGGG
This sequence comes from Pterocles gutturalis, assembly GCF_000699245.1. Classification (NCBI taxonomy): domain Eukaryota; kingdom Metazoa; phylum Chordata; class Aves; order Pterocliformes; family Pteroclidae; genus Pterocles; species Pterocles gutturalis. The sequence continues at coordinate 4,832 of NW_010125689.1, read as the reverse complement.
ACAGAGCCCTACCTTGTCGTGGATGAGGCCGTGGTAGAGGATGCTGTGCATGTCTCTGCAGAGCCGTTCCAAGCCGCCATACTTGGACCAGACATTGGGGTTGCTAGTGGACACCAAGCCTTCCACTGTGGTCTTCAGGTTGCCCAGCAGCTTCCAGTGCTCCTTCCTGCAGGGGAACACAGCAAGGTGCATCAGATACACAGCAAGAGGAGCTTCCCGACAGGACCACGGTCTGTCTCCAAGGTCAGGCTGAAATCTTTGGTGGTCCAGAAGGTGGCAAAGGGGAGCTAAAGGACTTTACACCTGTGGCCTCCCATGCATGGTTTGTGGACAAGAGCCCATATCATAATGATTGTTGTGATGACTGGCAGCCACCACCGATGTGGTCTCAGGAGGCAGCCAGCACAAAGACTGATGGCTCCTGCAATACACCACGTGCTTAGTACGGGCCAGCAAAGCTGGGGGACATCCTTCCAGCCAACTTGTTTCACTCACACGCTCTACCAGAGCTGTTCAGCGGCTGTAAGGCAACGATGCAATGTCCACCACATCTGCCAGACACCGGCTGTGCTGCACCCGCATTTGCAGAGAGCGGCACTGCCCGAGCAATGCACGCCGCATCGAGCACTGCAACACCCTCAGGGTGCAGAGGTGCTCCGCTCCAAGATCAGTAACTCCTCATCTGCGTCTCGCCCTGCACAGCTGCTCCCTGGCCCCAGGGCTGCTGTAGGCACAAGTTGACTTTCTTGCAAAGGGTTCATCGTGCTCTGGACAGAGATTAGCAAACTGCAAACTGCAGCTGTACTCTAGAGCTTGCACAGCATTTCTCACCAATATCAACCCTCTCAGCTACCCTGCGGACAGCAAGAAATCACCATTATCTGCCATAAAGTGGGAGCAACAGTGCAGGGGGGTAATGCCATTTGCAGAATGCAAAAGCAACTTTGGGGAAGGAAACTCTGGGTGACTGAGGTCCCCAACCAAGCCGCTGGACAGTGCTCCCAGTGGAACAGCAGCTCTCAGAAACATGGATTCAGACAGGAGCAAAGCTCTCAGAAACAACAGGAATATTGCAAAGTATATTTGGGGGGGTGTAAATGCCAAAAAAAAAAAGTGCTTCTGCAGGGTTTGTAACAAAAAGCACTGGGGGTGACAGCTTAGAATGAAAGTCCAACCTTTCAACTGGCAAGAAACAAGGCAGTGTTGCAGCCGTTCATCCCTCTCACTGCCCAAAACAAACCGGATTTCCAAAGCAAAAGGAAAAAAAAAGGATGAGGATCCCATCCGCAGATGCCCAGAGCGGTATCGCCGGTCCCTGGTCAAAGAGCATCTGCAGCCACTGAGCTCAAAACTTCCCCAGCTCCTCCCCAGGACATTTCTGACACTCAGAGTTAGGAAATACAAGTGAAAGCTCAGGCACGCTGTTGGTCTGCCAAGTCAGTGAGTCAGGGTAACTCCCTCTCGTGCTATTTCGTGCTATAAAAAGCCGGCGATGCGCACAAGGATGTGGGGGTAGGACACGCAGAGCCGTGCCTTACCAAATGACCTGTTCTGCTAAAGGAGGAGTTGTGCATCTCCCCAGAGGTAGGAAACCAGGATCCAACAGACTGGAGCCACAGCTCCTTCCTAGCACAGGGAGACTAAGGTTAAGCAATCCTCGAACAAAATAACCTCAAGACGTTAAAACATTGAACTCGGAGCATGTAAGGAACAAGCGGTGCAATGAAAGCACCTTTGCAGAGGTGATGCAGAAGACACCAAAAGTGAATTAAATCCCTGCAAGACAGCAAGGATCCCACAGGACTTGCTGGCCCAAAGCAGTTCACAGTCTGGACGCAGAGGACCCCACTGGTACAAAATCCAGCTCCTGCTGGGCTGGAACGTGGTGCACGCTGAAAAGCACACGGTGACATAAGGTTGAAGAAACGAAGAGCCGTGTAGCTGGCTGCAGATGGTGGGGAAGTTGAGAGACAGCACAGCTCATCACATTTCAGCTTGAACTGGACTCATGGGTTAACCCCCAATTTTTGCTCCCTTCCCAGGAGGGGAGGGCTGCCAGGAGGGATGGCCAACGCCGGGTCCCAGCTGCCCTCCAGTTCCCCATCTCCGCAGGTGTCTGGGGCAGTATTAAGAAATCCGCTCGGTTTTTACTGAATCAAGAGAATTCTCCTCTGCTTGTTCTAAAGCAAGCCCGAGACAGGGTAAGGCTGATTCGTATCACACCATGAAAACATCCCGACTTACAGGAAGGGTAAAGTGAGCAACACACCCCAGAGAGGTCACAGTCCACGGGCAGCGCTTCCCCTGCACGAACCACGCGTGCTTCTGCTCTCCTGCCCCGGCAGAGCCTGGTCCCGCAGCCAGACGGGCCGAGGGCCATCGCCGGTGGAGCACCAGTGAGACCCCAACAGCATCCTTCTCCTTCCTTAAAGGTCACCTCTGAGCCAGCCCCCCTTTGAACCCCCAGCTCTGGCCACTCGGCGTGGGCGCTGGGTCCCCTGCCTTCACCACCACAACCTCCATCTTCAGGCACAGCGCCATCAGCCCAAGGTCAGGAATTGTCCCAAATATAACTGAGGCTTTTGCACTGGAGTGATAAAAGACGGAATCCAGCCTTGGAGCAAGAAATGGCTTAGTGCCGCTGCTGATGACAATGACGAGGAAACGCTGCTTGCTCACCCAGGGCTTTCTCAGTCCCTCCGCACCTGCAGGGGTGGGAACTTCTCCTGGTCCGAATCAGCAAAGGTGACTCACAGCAGAGGCAGGGACCCAAGCTGCTGACTCGGGTGAACTTCTTCACTTAAAATAAAACCAATCCTTAGTTACTTTCCAAAACAGAACCACACAGGTAGCTAGTACCCAAAAAAACATGAAGCTTGTCTTTCTCACAAACACCACATCTGCTGCACGTCTCCCTGTGCTCCGCAGGAGGCATCTGGCAACGGCCGCTGGAGCCCTGTCCTCTACCTGCAGAAATCTCTCGATCCTTCTTAGCACACTGAAGAGATCGGGCTGAGGATGCTGAGGTCGTGGAGGGAGTCCCACCAGATCTCCAAGGACATTCCCGTGCTGGCTGTCGGTTCCTCCTCCAGATCCTGAAGGTGCCGCAGAACCCCCTCGTCATCTCCCAGACAACCAGCAGCCCCTTCCCCGGTCTCCCCCGCCTGCTCCGCCAGCAGGCTCGGCACTGCTGGGAAAAGGCATTAAAAGGAAGGCAGGCTTCGTGCAATCCATCTGCAGCCGCGGGGAGCTGCTGACAGGCAGAGGAAGCCAGCAGAGCTCTGCCAGCCCAGCGGCCAGCCCTGCAGCGCCAGGGTCGGGAGAGCCGAGCAGGCTGGCTGGGAAACCGAAACACAGGGCTGCTGGCACTGGCACTGAAAGCTTGCACTGGTACGAAAACTGGCACAAAAGGCTTCCCCAGGAAATGCAGCCCAGAGCTGCTGCCCGCCAGGGCACCCCTGCTCTGCACTGGCAAAGGATGAGGGAAGAAAATAGGGATGAGAGGTGGTTTTTAGCCTTCCCCTCCACGTTGCAAATAGTTTTGCCTGCTCATCCTGGGAAAGCAGACGGTGACAACCCGTGGACCCAGCACACTGTCCATCGGGCTTCGACCTGCACAGGACCTGCCTGCGGCAGCACACAGCAGTGATAGGCAGAGCAGACCCCCCCGGCAGCCCACCTCCCCAGGACCAGCCACTCACCTTCCCCCATCGTTCCCAGCACAGGGTCCCCTAAGGGACCCTCTCCTCTGTCCCCGCTGTCCCTGCAGTGCCAGAGCTGAACGTGGCAGCTCTTTGCTCACCCCCAGGCCTGCCGTGTCCCCCACATCACCCACCCGCCCACTGCTCCGAGGCACTGAGACCCTGCTCTCTGCCCGGCAGGACAGCTCTAACCCTCCTGCCGTGCCTCGGTGGCATGGGTGTCACAGCCCCTGCTCCCCGACGCACCTCAGACCTGCTGCTCAGGGGGACAGACAGCATGACCCAGCACAAGATCCTCTCCCGCCCTGGCAGAAGAATGGACTCCAGCAAAATCACCTTTGCTTCTGCATTTCCCGTGATCCATGGGAAGCTGGATCCAGTGACCTCTATCCTGTTGCTATCGGTCACGGCCACAATCTGCAGTGACACGGCCACAATCTGCAGTGACACGGCCCCTCGCGGGGAACTGAATCGCTTGCACAAAGGACAACGAGGCTGTGCCCGTGCCAGGATCCTCCCCGTGCACCAGTGACAGCCAGGAGAACAAACAGCCCCCCTCGCGTGCCAGCACCGCAGGGGACGATGCCCTCCTCGTCCCCGGGGGGAGCGCTGGGGGTGGCACCACGTCAGCTCTATTAGTCACACGATGGCAGAGTAGGGTAGCGCAGGACTCGCACTTGCAAAGGCAAGAAAATGCACAAAGATGATTCTGGAAAGAAAAAGAAGTGAATGCAATCTGTTCCTTTTATCTTTCTGAACCTGCAGGGTCTGAAGCATTGGCTAAGGAGGGAGAAGAGCTCGAACCGTGCAAATCGAAAGGCAACCCAAGCCTGCGCTATAGCTTTAACGGCGCGTCAGCATTTCCCAGCTGATACTGGAAGCAGGAGCAGAGCGGTGTCTGAGCCCCGCAGATAAGGAATGCAGCTCTCCCATATCGAGTTCCAGCTGCTCCCTCCTCCCCGGCAACGCTCCCGCTGCCATCCCGCACCCCCCCTGCGCTGCTGGGCACCGGGGCAAAATCCAAGCGCAAAGGCTGAAGACACGCAAAAGCCTTCAGTGCATGAGACCCGTCACCAAACACCTCCAGGGAACAACCTCTGCGGCTTTATCATCAAAAACCCAGCCCGAAGC
>NW_010125688.1:19015-19239 GCF_000699245.1 Pterocles gutturalis | reverse complement strand
GCGGAGCCTGTCCATGCCGCAGGGTGTCCTGCCCCTGCCCCAGCCCACCTCCTCCAGCCAGCCCACGGGGAGCAGATGCCGCCGCAGGGGGTTTGTACCCAGCGCCAGGTGCCCAGCACCTTGTGAGCTGGTAAACAGCGGCCGGCACGGCTGCTCCCTGCTCTGGGAATGGGCAGAGACGCTGCTGAATCACCCCACTGGTATTTACATCCCGACAGCCGCGC
>NW_010125688.1:528-18570 GCF_000699245.1 Pterocles gutturalis | reverse complement strand
GAACCAGCGGCTCTGTCTCCCTGCTGCAGAGGGGGCCTGCACAAGAGGAATCAGCCCTGGGGGAAAGGCCAAAGCTTCTTCATTCACAGCTGTTCCCACAAGGCACCCTGGGAACCCGGGAAGCAGAGGCGCAGCTCGCTGAGGTGGGAGCCAAGGGCATGGGGCAGAGCGAGTCCGTGCCTCTCCCTCGCACAAGTCCATTTTGGGGGGGCATGGCCACCCCCACAGCACTTGGCTGACCCACGTGTGCTACGGGGCTCAGCTCGAGAGCCCTCCAGCTTTGGGGGTCTTCACTTTACACCAGCTGCTGGCTGGCCCAAGCAGTGTTGCAGACCTGCAGCCAGCGCCGGAGGAGCAGACAACGCTCAAAATACCTGCGAGCCCGGGAGTGGGCACAGTGCCAGGCGAGCTGAGTAAGCACAGACCTCAGAATACAGCTGTCTGCTGGCTGAAAACAGCGCGAGAAACAACCCGGCAACCTGTGACACCCCACCCCGGCCCAGAGACTGCAGTGCTTGCACCACCGCCACGATGGCCCCGGTGTGGGCACCAGTCCCATCTGATAAAAACAGATCTCTACTGCAAGGGAGGGGGGGAAACAGCTCTGACAAAGAAAGGCAACTCTTCCTGTCCTTCCCAGGCTCCCAGGCCATCCGGCGTGGGATGCTGTGGGGCTTGCCTCCAGCCAGGGGGGGCTGCCAGACTGCCCCCCTCCCTGCCTAGCCTGGCCCAAGCTTTTCCTATAGAAACAAACAAAAAAAAAAGGGATGGGGGGAACCTCCCTGGGACGTGTTGCACAGGGAGGGTGGGCGAGGATGGGGAAGCAGCAGCCTTCAGGGAGAGGCAAGGGGGATTTATTCACTGGAGCAGGACGGTGCCCGGCTCCCTGCCAAGTTCCTCCAGGAGCAGGTCACAGTGGGATTGGCCCAGCTGGGGCGTGCAGAGGAGAAGAGGATATTTGGCTGTGGGAGCCCAGGCTGCACAGGGGAGGAAGCATGTCCCAGGCTCTCACCACTGACGCACATCCCCAGGGGGCGAGCGTGACCAGGGGAGACCACAGCTCCCAGTGCCAGGTGCCGGGCGGCACAGCCACATACTTTCAGCAGAGTCTGTTGATTTTGCTTCTGGCCTGAAGGCTCGCCCAGGTTTTCTTGTGCCCCTTGTGCCCAGGGGACCCTCTGAGCCACTGCACGGTGGTTTGTGCTCTGTTTCTTTACGGTCTTTAAAAGCCTGAAAAACCTCCAGGAGTCATAAACCAGGTACATCACTGCTTATTCTTCACTTTTTAAGATTAGAAACATCAGCTTAATTTACTGGTACTCACCTCTGTGTCCAGAGAAGAAGTGTGGGGTTCCCCCACCCTTAGTGGAATGGCAGGAAAGCAAACACAGAGATTATTGTCTTATGCCAACAGAAACTTTGGCAGTCTCCCATTCGCACAGGGCCATCCATCCCCAAATTTACAGCAGAAAAACCCCACTCTATAAGGACTGATGTGCTTTTTAACTTCCTCTGTGGTGTGAGGAACAAAGCTAGGTGCCAATACATAGAGAATTCCTAGGGGTGGCACTGGGGATCTTTAATTCTCTTCTCAAAAGTGGTCAGTGAAAACAGCTGGTAGTGACCAGTCCCCAGGCACCCTCTGCACACAGCAAGCCCGGCTCGGGAGCACGCATGGCCTCTTTGTTACCACTCATGCTCCAGCCATCCAGGAACGAGGTCTCCTGAATCCAAATCAAAGTCCTCCATTCTTAAGGGCACCTTAAGACACAAACCGAAGAGCCGTCTTTGTCAGCTGTTCTGATGGAAGAGAAAGGCTGTAATGGAGTGAGAGTGAGTCTCTCCTGAATCTTATAAGTTAAAAGTGTTCTCCTCAAACAACTGGATAAAATCCTGAAATGAGCACCGCTTGTCTTGCTCTGTCATCTGTATCCAGCACAGTGTTACATCCCTCCAGTTAAAAAAACCAAAACAAACCCACAAACTGAAGACAAATCTTGTTCTTAACTCACAAAATGATACACATACACACAGGCAAGTTATCAGAAAAGGTATTATATTTTGGTTTCCACCTTATTTAAAATTGATTTTGGTTTTCAATCAATCAAATCTGAGTATGTCTGAGTTAGTTTTCAATTTTTTTTTCCCCGTAACAGTAATGATCTGGATGACCATAATTATAAAAGAGATGGGGAGAAAACCCAAGAACAAGATACTAGTCTGAACTGTGCTCTCTTCCACACGAGCACTCAAGGGAATGTTAGTTTCAGCTCTTAATTTTTTTTTCCCCTTCAGGTTGTTACTAACAAAATCTCTACCGTTTATTAAAGCAAAGCTACAGTAAATTTTCTTGCAGTCTTACAGCAGGTTTTCATATTACCAGTAGGACTTGCATGCATGGATTGCAGTCACACACACACGCTCACAGACATTATACAGTAGCCAGTTGCCACCATTAAAAAAAAAAAAAAAGAAAAAAAAAAGAAAAAAAAAAGAAAGAAAAAGAAAACAGACATTCATTTCTTTTAAGTGGTCAACATTAGAATCGCACCAAACTTTTGGATCAAAAAAAAAAAAATACTGCACAGGTCTTCCACATCTACATGGTAAGTCATCCCTTCACAATGGACGGAGCTCTCGTCTCCATTTGTTCAACATGCATCGCTGAAGCTTGAAGGCACGCTGGCCAAAGAGAGCCCTGTTCTTTTTTTGTCATCTTAACTCAAGTGTGCTGCTCTTAGGGTGCAAAAAAAAGGAAAAAAATAAAGCCAAGCCCTTTTGCAGCACACTAGGAAAAGGTCACTCGGAGACCACAGTACTTGGAAGGCAGCCCAGCTGCCTGAATTCTACTTCTAACTGTGCTCTTGGAGGCATTGAAGGAATATACTTGTCTTTAAAAATTACCTATAAAGACAAATTTCTGCAAACCCTTCCTTTTCAAACTGCTTACGGTAGACTAATGCTCCTTCTGGAAGAAACTGGTCCTTCAGTCACCAGCTTCAAGTGGAAAATTTCCTACCTGCTATCTTAAACACTGAAGCACCAGAGATGATAGGGCTGATGTGTTCAGGCATTCATCAGCTTCAGGAAAACTTAACACAAAAGAGAAAAAAAAAAAAAAAAAGCTAAAATGAAAAGAAATCCCCAATGCCTCAAGAGCATTATATCAAACCAGAACTCTTGGGCTACTGACTGCTGGCACTGTCAGAAGCTGCTTGCTTCCGGGAAGACACCTGGAGGTTGAAGCCTTATGGTGATTTTGTATCCTCCCAGGGTGAGATTTGCTGAGCTTTACTGATTGCGAGATAAAGCAGTGTTTTGTAAAACTAAAACCAACAAACTCATAATAACCATCACCAAAATCACCATTGGGAAAGTCCCATTTGTTAGAAGGTCTCATTGAGAAACATCAGTCCCTGCCCTGCAGAGCAGGACAGACACAATCAACAAAACCCAGAGCGACCCGTCCCCCACAAGCCGGGCCTTCAGGGACTAGTCCCCGAATTATATTGGATGGGGAGAAAGAAAAAGAAACTAAAAAAAAGAAGGTTGTATCACCTTTTCCTCCTGTTAAAGTTTTAATCCTCTTATTCCACTTTTATTTCTTTGCTTTTTTTCCCCAGATTCTCCCTTCCACTCTGCCACCTTAGCTGGGGGAGTTATTGGTACGAGAGTTTGGAGAGTCCTGCTCATTTATTGTGTTCAAGAGTACACACACTGGCTGCCGGGGCAGGTGGTGGTGGCTGTGTTCGCGGTGCTGCTCCTCTGCGGCATTAAAAAGCCCTTCCTCCTCATCCCCATGGGGGTGGCCGCTACAGCTGTCACAGAAGTCCAGAGGCCCATCCAGAGCATCGTCGATGAGCCCATCAAACTCCTTGAGGTCATCGTCGTGATGGCCCCGGTTGCATACGCAGACTTCGATGCCCGAGTCGCCAGTGAAACGGCGCTGCCTGCCCGGCGTCTTGTCCTTCACGTCGGGAATGGCGCTGCTCTGCTCTAAGCTCTCAGAGCTGTAACCTTTTAGCAGTTCCTCCTTGCACTCCAAATCCTTATCGGGCCCGGCCCTCTCCACTAGCTCAGCTCCCATGCTGGTACCGCCAGGCTCAACGCTTTGCATTTTGGCAACTGCTCGCTCGACCAACGTGGTGGTGGAAGGCTCGGGGTTCCCGTGGCTGGGGGACCCGGTGATGTCAGTACTGCTGTTATTGCCGCTGGGTGCTGCTGAGCTGCTCTGCACTGGCTGCAGGTTTCTTGGCGTGTCCAGGATTGTGCTACTGCTGCCTGCTGGAACGCACTGCTGATGTAAGGCACTGTATGGTGGCGGGGGGGTTGGCGGTCGGTTCACCACTTCTTCATAGGGAGGTAGTAAATAATTTGGCAAAAACCCTAGAAGTGGGAGGCAAGGAGGAAAAGTTATTTCATGAACAGCTTATCTCAGGAACTGAGTCACTAATGTCATTTGTCGTCTACCAGCACCTTCCCACTGAACAGCTCAATGGACTTTACGAGGGGTGCCAAAACTTGGCCCAAATGAGACATGTCATGTTTTACAGAATCAGCAATTGTAGCACAGGAGGGAAGGAGGACACAGGTGGGATTGGCAGCCTGACCTCCCTGCTCTCAAGTCTATGTTTAGGGCTACCAGGTGAACCTCCCCCACTGCCCTGTACCCCAATACAGCCCCAAAAACCACACCAAGGTTGGCTGGAGGGAACAACCTGGGAGATGACTTGCCAGCCCTCTCCAATATTGGCTTCTCAGCTGAGTTTCCATTTTAAAAATCAAAGGTTTTATCTCACAAAGCTTTGTGAAAGAGACATGAGCAGTTACAAGGATCCTGGCTTTTGGTTGTTGTTTTAGTGCTGGATTTAGTTTTTCTGGTGCAGTCAGAGCAAATTGGCAGTACTGGCAGGAGAGTTTGATTTATTGTACTTACAGCCCCTCATATCTATGAAAGATTCTGTTTCCTTATTAAGAGGCAAGAAAATAGTTTATATAGCCAGAATTAACTTAAATACTGGAAACATTTAAAGATCGCACTGCAGTTTTCCATGTGTAACTGTGTATCCCTGGGGCTAGGGAGGAAAGAGCTGCTGGGGATTACTTCTGAGGTGGCTACAACAGTTGAACAAGAAAAGCAAGTTCATACATGCGACTCAATAGTCCATAACAGGAAACTCAGTTGTGGTACCTCCAGTCAAAAGACTCGCTGTTCTAGCACAAAATGGATTGTACTTTCCCTGAACTGTGGGCAACAGCTCCTTTGTGCAAAGTCCTAGGGCTGCTCACCAGCAGCGTGGTCTGGGAACTGCAGCACAGGTGGAAGCCAGCATGGTCCCTGCTGAGGCATCACTTCCACCCAGGCTGTGTGACCAAATTTCACGAAGCCCCTTCCCACAGCCCTCAGTCCCACCAGCAGCAAGTGCAGGCTGGAAAGGAGGAGCATGCGTAGAGTCCTGAACAAGGTATTTTAAGAACCTTCCCAGAAAAACACCCAGAGATTCACTGCACTCACAGAGCCAAATCACAGGTGGGTGTGAAGGTGCCGTAGCTGGTGTGATTCAACTCCAGACTCAAGCGGGCTCAAATGCATCCAGCAGCTGGAACACATCACCTCCTCTCTACAAGCCAAGGTCAGGCAGCAAAGCTGTCCCCACCTCTTGCTGAGCCCAACCACTGCTCCCTGCTTCCACCCAGCACGGGAAACTCACTGGTGCCCTACTCCCCACAACCTCCAGGAAAAACAGTGTGAGGTACATACGGAAATAAAACGGCAGGGCTGAATAGTTATGGGCTTCCCGGTAAGCGATCAGGTTGATCTCGTGTTGCCGCTGCTGGGCCTGGAGACGATGTTTGGTGCGTCGGTGATGGCAAACACAACAGCAGCTGAGGATGATGATGATGGTCCACACCAGCCAAAACCCTGCAGCAGGGGAGAGCAAGTGTTAACCACAGCACAAGAGCCACATCCAACCCCAGAAAACCCCATGATGATCATCAGAAAGCCTGGATCTGAACCCCACACTCCTCTAAAGGCAGAACATGCAGTGTGGCAGGAGGCTTCGACACAGACCTGCCTGCGTGGGTGTCTGCTAGTCTGGGAGCCTTGACCAAATCAGGTAAATCAGTACACTCTTTGGTACAACGTGGAGTATGTTCAATAGGCACAACTCTGGACGAGAACAAAATAGGGAAACAGGGCTAGGCTCCCCCCTGCCATCCATCCCACCCCATGGATATAATTTCTTCTAGCCAAAAATATGAGCAGAGCTGTGAATAGCATTGAACTTGTCTCCCACAGCCACTTCAGTTTGAAAATAATAATCAAGACACAAAAGACACTCTGCAGATTGACCACAGAAGAAGAGAAAAACCTCAAGCACTATGTTTTGCTTTTGTTTGCACTGCTCTTTAACTTCCAGCCCAAATCCTTCATTGTTATGTTTAACAAAAACATACTCTTTTTACACAAATGTCTCAAAACATTTTTAAAACTTATTTTTGTATTCAATGTCTTAAATTATACAAAATTCAATTAAACTAGCCCCCCACTCAGAATCCTCAAGAAACCTAACTTCTACTCCCTTTGTGGTCACGGCTGCTTTCTGCGCAGCTGTCGTACTGTACGTACACTGTTCCTTAAAAGGGAATTTTAAAAGAGCACTTCCTGAATTTTCTCCACTACCTCCAACATACGGAATAACCCCCCCTTTCCATAAATCCCCCTTCACACTTGCATGCACTAGAAAAATGTTTCCGAGACACACTTCAAAGAGCTACAACATTCACTCCAGATTAGGCTTTTGTCTCCTGCAACTACCACCCACAGCTCTACCTGCCTCAGATGTGTCTGTAAGCTTTATCTTTTTTAAACTCAGTTGTTGGAGCTAAAAATACCAGGAGAGCTCCCCCTTTAGAAACACACAGGCCTGGCAACCACTCCTCAGCAGAGATCACAACTTTTTCTTTCGGTAAATCCTCTGCCCAAACAGACAAGATGAAGATTTCTAGCGCCACAGCCCATGTTTAGCACAGCCATTCTGCCCTGTGAGATGAACCTGCTTTTTTCTCCCCAGTAAAAACCTCTAGTCCTGCCTTTACAATACCTTGATGTTCTCAGCATCCCCTGCCAAGTTAGTGATGTTTTCTCTGTTAAGAGCTAGGTGGGGAAAGGTGAACAGTTTAGGAATTTGAAGAATGAGAGGAGTATTGCTCTGCCTCAGGACAAAGTGCAATCGAGCCATACCACCAGTCTCAGGGCCCTGCACTGGGCTCTTTGTAGGTGCACTGGATATGCTGTATTGCGCCTCCAAGCATTTTCATCAAGGACTTTCGCCTTCTTGTGTCATAACCTAAATTCTCCATGCATTTTGGCACAGCAAACTGAAACTCCTCTCTTGCCTTGCACAACCGATTTCCCTATTGGACTGGATTCCGCCTTGTATCCAAACTTATCAAAACCTGATATCAAAGGAAGGTGTTACATGCTCTTTTTTTTTTTTTGCTTGGCTGGAAATCAAAGATCCTAGGCAGTTTTTCTAGCCAGCCTGCTCAGCTGTACCACAAAGGGCAGAGAGAAGGCAGTGATCTTCACTCCAGAGAAGTAAAGGATGAAGCACTCAAGATGCCCTCTGCATTTTCTTCAAACTGAGCTAAGTGTCTACTACCCTCCACATACTCTCCTGTTTCTAAAAAAGCCTTTTTGTATAAACTAAAGGGATTGGCCTACTCCACCCTTCCCTCCAAAGCCAGGCATTTGTAACCACTGTTTCACAGTCTGGAAACTCCCACCAATACACTTTATTTCTTGGTAAAAGAAGATTCCTTGGCTCTTGCTGTCTGAGGAAGCATGAACACGCTCATCAAAACCAGGTCATTGGCACAGCACGCCACCATGCACTGAAGCAGGCTTGCAGTTCATCTTTTAACTACTCCTTATTTTCAAAGAGCAGTCCGTGATCATGCGTTCAAAAACAATGGAAAATTACACACAGCTATCCAGGGATTTTAGCTACAGTTATGAGAACAGATGCTTTTTAACACATTTTATCATGTCCTTTCCCACAGACTCTAGATGCAATGGCAGCAAGCGGCACTTAGTTAGTTAAGATGTCCTGGAGAACTTCCACTGTTAAGCAATCTCAGCTGTAGCAGCCGAATTTTGCTGCAGGGAACAACTGCTCCCACCCAAGCCTGCATCCAGAAGATTTAAAAACTATTTCTTTAGAAAACTTCTCTACCCATTCCAAAAAAATCCCAAAGTGCTTTGCAGACAAACCGATGCACAAGCTCAGAGCAGAGGTCAAAGTAAGCTCAGCCATTCCTGAGAAGACATGCGGCAACTCTGTAAACAACAGGCAGTAACAACATACAGCAGTTTAGGATAATAAATTAATGCTGGATTCTACTGAAACCACAGGTGGGATTTTAAGTAAACAGACCACAATTTACTGGATTGCAATCTGGCCACCACGCCAGGAACAACACCTCCATTCTTGTGTAAAGGGTCTGTGCATGCCTGCAACCACAAGTAGATGAGATCTGCTGTTTTTCATGGGAATTTCCAGAAAAGAACCCACTAATACCACATTATAGCCTCATTTCATTAATTGCTGACACTTCTACAGCTTCTAGGAATTACCCAAGCCCTGACTCAGCACGAGCCCAGGGCCTTGCCTGGGTATCACAGGAGGTCAGCAGCGTGTGCCCACCACAGCCATTTGGTGGCCTGGCTTCTGGCATCCTCTGTAACCGCGTTGCCCCAGCCTTGTCACACAACTGCACCTCAGGGCTGAAAGTCCCCCCAGTGCATAGGAAGCAATAGGATGGGACACCCATAGATGCTGATGCACATGAGGGACTCCTTGGTTGTCACTTTAGCAGGGGTGCCAAAGGTGAGAGAAGGACTGGGTGCAGCTCTAGTTGCAAGCCCAACACGGTGCTGGGAGTCCAGGGCCTCCATAAAAGGCTCTGCAACATGCCCCAGCCAGAAGTTTGGGCACAGCTGCAATTTTGGCTACAGAACAGAAAAACTGTAAAAGCCTAGCAAATACATAATACATAGTACGGTCATTTATTTGGAATAAAGCTATGCCTACAAGGCCAAGTGCAATTGTAAATATTATGTCTAAAAGTATGGAGTGAACAGTGAAGATGTCCAGGGCTGAGCTCTGCATTTGCGCACCTGGTGATGCTTGGCTTCAAACCAGCAGCAGGGAGGTAAGCCGAGCAGAACACTGGCCCATGAACCCAGCAGCTCATTTGGCAGGAGAGGAAGGAGAGGAATTTCAATTTAACCCAAAGACAACACTACATGAGCAGGAAATGTGGAGGCTGAGCACAGTAGTGGTGCACGCTAACACCTCGTTCGTGGCAAAAGCAGGTACCAGTGCTGCCTCATGCTGAAAATGGGTAAGATGTGCAAAGGCAACAGAAGTTTGGCATTAAAAGGCCTCTAAAAGCCAAGTAAATCTGGGGTTCTAGTTGCCTACGCTGTCTCCAAAAGCCTTGCTGGTGCTCTTCAACATGTGTCTCGTTCTCAGCATTGTGCTGAGATATTGCTGCAGTTACTGGAAAATGAGAAAGGTGGGGAGACACTGGGCATCCTGACCCAAATTTGCTATTAAATGTCTGATTTGAGAGTATCTCCCATTGCCAACCTGTCAGCGACCACTGGGAACAAAAGGTTGCAGCAGCCTGAGGGCAACATGAGAAGCAGAGAGCAAAAAGGGTCTTTGGAAAAACAATTGCTGACAGAAGTGACGCACCAGTCTGGAGTTAAACATGCACCAAGGGACCATTGCACTTGAAGGCAATTTCAGGCTCGGTCCCAGTTTATGGAAGAGTCAGAAGTTGAACCACTCACTAGTCCAAAAAAGGCTGAGTCCTGAGAAACACTGCTATTATTTTCTGTCAAATTTACTGGTGATGCCAATGGGTGGTGGATAATGATGCAACCAAAGGGTGAATCAGACACAGCCAAGGAGCTGAGTTTTGCCAAGAGATTTCCCTGCCAGAGCATCAAAACCTTTCATAAAAATAAAAAATAAGTACCAACCTCTTACCCAGCAGCGGACAGGTTCAGAGCTGTAAGCTCTACACGAGCGCCAAGCTCAGAGAGTCAGAATGGGAGCTGCAGAAAGACCTGGGAACAGAACTGTATCTCATTAAAGTCACCTCTCACAAGCAGAGGAGAAGCCTGCTATGTTCACAGCTTCCTTGGGAAAGGGAGCCCCTTACATGGGCATGCATTGGTGATGCTTTCTAGCAGCCATGAAAGAATATGCCAGGCTTAAAACTTCAAGAAAAACCTTTCTGGGTGGGACACCGACTATGGTTCTGTCCAAGCTTAAGAATAATTAAGAGTAAAATAATTTAAGAATAAAAACCCTGAGCATTCCATCCTCATGAAAAAGGGGGGAGCAATGTTCATCTGATGCTGTACTGTGTTTCCTGCTTGGGATGTTGCCATCACCATTCCCGTTGAGGGAAGCTCCTTTTATCCTGTGCAAAATGGAAAATGTTTTCTGGAGTGTTCCAAGGGTAGGAACAGAGAAATCTGCCCTCAAGTTCATGGTAAACTTGGGCATATGCCATTGCTCTGTTGGCAGGAAGTCCCCTAAAAGCAAGCCAAAACATATTGCTAAGTGTTTTTGTGTCTGCCTGACAAGCATCTGGGTAATAGCTTTGGCTCCATGAGACCTGGTTATGAACAGAAGGAGAAGTGGGACAATTTCATTGACTAAACAGTGATGTCCCAAATGGCAGCCTCACAGTCGGCCATGGCTAGAAAAAAATTGTCTTTCATAGGATGAACGCTATCATCAAAAATCGGAGAGAGATTTAATTGGTACCACAACCTGGATGCCCTTGGGTTTAACAGTGTCCTTGGCACAGAGACCGCACAGTCTCCTGACACTTCAGACACGAGCCTGCACAAGTTGACACTGCTGCTCTGGAATACAAGACAAAGGATCCAGGCCACAGGCCTACGAACGTTTTAAGAAGGAAAAAAAGAAGCTGCTGAATGACGTGGTCCTCTCCTGCCTCTCTTTTCCATACCTCCTGCTGCTTTCCCCACTTCTCCTTGTGCCAGCACAAAGTTGTGCGCAACTGTGCTTTGAACTGGTTTGAGGGAACCAGAGCAGGTTGAAACTCATCTGCCTAACAAAAGAGCAGTAAGAGAAAGACTGTGACTTTCAGTGACAGTTTTATGCCAGTTTCAGTCAGTGGAACCAGAGCCACAGCCTGACCCCACTGCAGGAAGAAGTTACTGAATGTTTGTGTAGTACAACAGAAAAAGAAAAAAGCTGAAGACAAGATCTCCAACTCCTGCTCGCAGACTGGTAACTCAGACAAAAGGAGAAGGACATTAACTGCAGCTGGTTTGTAGTTTTCAGAATAGTGTCCAGTATACATGGTACAGCCACCGCCATGAGATGAGACTGAAAAAGGTTTCAGAAAAATCCTTTGCTTATCTTGCAATGAGACTCAACTTGAGGCAGGAAATCTACAGACACTGGTTTTATGCTTCTCTCCTGGGGAGGGAGCCTTTGAAGAGCAATCACTCCTGTGCTCCAGCAAACAGTTTTGTAAGTCCGGTCAATTACAGCTGATTTACCCCTCCCAAGAGATCTACCTTGGTAAAACGCATGTTGAACAGTGGTCTGACAGAGATCTGAGGGGAACATCCAGCTGATACCATGTCCAGAACATCTGAGAACAAGATCTGGAGAACAGTCTACACCAACAGATCTGGACATTTGATGAGGAGCTGGGCTGGAGGTACAGAAGGCAGAGGGTAGAACAGCACCAGCAAGCTCTCTTTCCTTTCCTTGCTGTTTAACACAGAGCAGGTGGGAAAAGGCCACACAGGGCAGAAGTCAGTATCTGCAGAGAGTATGCAAGACAGCTTGCCTCCTCTTTTGGATTTTTAAGTTTTACCAAGCCACACCAAAACAAGGTTAAGATGATTTCACTGACTGGATTAGGCTACAAAGAGTACAAGGAAATCAGGAAATAACTCCGTTGGCGACCCTATTTATCAAGAGTTTCTGCATGGTTGTGACATCTGTTTTGCTTGCCCTATACTTTCAGCTAGGCTTTGCCACGGCAGGGTTATCACTGAAGCACCAGCTGAGGAGTAACACCAGCCAAAGGTGAAGTTTGACACACCTAGGAAAGAGAAAGCAAGTACAACCATCTAGGAGAAGGCTGGGTGAAAGGCAAGGAACAGGGCAAACCCCTCTCTGAAAAAGGATGAGGTTATACTGCAGGATAAGATAATGTGGGGTGAAGAAGAAAACACCGGACTGATGTGCTGTTTGACTAAGGGCTTTGGAGACTACAGCAAAGTCTTAGAAATGAATTCCTGTTATAAAGCTGACCTGGAACATGTACGTGGTACTGCAGTTGCTTTACTTTTAGCAGCTAACTGAATCCCTGCCAAAATTTTCTGGCAGCATGTTTTTTGGGGAAAAGAGCTGTCTAGAGATTCCAAGGGGAAGCGTGCAGAGATGAGCAAAATGTTCAAAATCGGCAAAAACATCAACTGTGCTGCCTGCAAACAGAACATTTTTTCCTGTACAACCCTTCCACTATGGCCCAAACAGCCAAGATTTTTTTTTTTTCTTTCCATAAACAGAGGGGCTCAGTATCACTGCTAAAACAGCCAAAATAAAGCAAAATAGGCACATCCAACATCTGAATACTCATCACCAGTGCTGGTTTGTTGTACAGTAACTAAATGATCTGAGACCATCTAAACCCTCTAACTTTGAAAGCCTTCAGCTGAGATCTTCTGCACACAGTGACCAGCTGCCTCTTTCCATGCTCCACGATTCCTGAAGCACAGTGTACTATTCTTCCAACCACACTGTGCAAAAGACTTCCTACACATTTGCTTGCTGTGTCCAGAGCCTCTGGAATTATCTCATTTCATAATATTTCATGCTGCTCCTCAATAGGCAAGGAGAGACACAAGGATGGACATCAGGAGACCCGGATTTGGTTTTCAATCCACATTATACACTAAACTTGGGAAAATCCAGAACGTCTAGAGCCGTACTTCTTAACCTGCAAAATGTGAGAACTGCTTTCCTCGATTACCTTTTCTCCTGTATTTTGAAAAGTGGTATTTGGGAACATTTAAGCAGTAAGACACCTGTCAAGCCTGGACAAAGGCCAATACTGGAAAACTCCAGCAAATCACAATCACATCATAACAGACCTGAATAAAAACTGCTAGTAAGCAAAATCCAGCAGCTGCTGCCATTTTCCCAAGACCACAATCTTGCCCTTGGGGAACGTGAGCTCTCTGGGGAGCCCAAATAAATTGTTAGGTTAAAATGTTGAACCAGCTCAAACACCATCCAAACACCTTTCACTATGTGAAGAATTGCAACAGTAAAGCCCCTTCTTCCCTTTTACTTTTTACAATTCTATTCCAAGACAATTAAAAGACATAGTGCACTTCCCCCCCCATGTTACCAGCTACCAAGCTTGAGATAAGCACTAATTAGACCTTTATATAGCTATTAGACCTACATACATAAAAATCTGGATATAGCTTTATTATTTGGCAACTTGTCATTACTTTTTTTTTTTTTTTAATAAGAGATCGGTGGGGAATCTAAACTGAGCTGTTATCTAATTTTAAACACAGGCTGTCACCTGCTGGGCATATCATGTTCTCAATTGCTCCACTTCACCCCTTAACAAAATAATACCTTGATTTTGCATCCTATTCCACTACTGTCAAGGACCGGTTTGTAATTACTGCAGCCTTACTTGCTGTCTAGAAATGTTAAGATCAGCCATTTTCAAAGACCAGCTTCCCTCAAATTCTTAAACAGTGAAAAAGATCCTTTTTACAGGAAAAACTCCAAGTGGCCACAAGACAGGATCACATTTCAGAAAGTATGTCCAGCAAAGACAGACTAGTTTTCTTTTCCATTTCAAATGCCCCCTCCTCTTCCTCTTCTCCCCACAAAGCTGTGGTGGTAAATAAATCCAGGATTTAATTCAACGACACTAGCAAGAAGCTCTGTTTCCAGGTACACAATAGCACTGGTGGTCTGAGAAGGTCAAGAGGAGCAGAAACTTCTCAAAAGCATGTACATGCATACACTGGTTAAAATCAAAACAGAGAACCATGAAACCACACTTAAAAGGTGCTGCTAACTTAACTGTTCATTAACTGAAAGTTATTATTAACTTTTAAAAAGCTCATCTATTCCCAAGCATGTAGAGCTCTTGCTCTCCACACCATCAATTCACTGCTCTAGACTATTTACATGCACTATCACTGCTATTCACCTTGAAGGTCACAAGAGTGCCTCACCACATGTACCTGCCAAAGATATTCAACAAATCCCAGTAAGGATTTGTACTGCAGATGTGATCACAAGCTCTAGAATACGAGTCTTCTTAAATTTAAAGAACACATCCCTCCTGTGTCTCCCCACCCAATCCAGAAACCTTTTTCTAACACTCATAATGGCAAAACAAGCTTTGAAAACATTAACCAATTTAAAATCAATGTTGGATGTTTGCCTGAATTTGCAGAAAGTATAGAAAAATAGGTCTCATGTTTGCATTATTGCCCTCACCTCGGTGTGGTATAAGATGCTCTCCGCAACGCAGAAGCAATGTGAATCTCAACACAGAAACCCACTCCTCCCAAGGAACCATCCAGCAGTGCATGCCACTAACATGTTTATTCCATGATCGCAGAGAGACCTGTGTGCTTGCCCTAGAAAAAAACCTGAAATACTCTGCTTCCTTTTAACAAAATCTGGTTTTATCTTCCAAGCTCTTTTATGACGCAGCCAGGCACTGCTAAGTACAAAAGTCTGTGCCATACTGAGAGCACAAAGACAGTTAAAGTACAATCTTTCCATTAAAATGGCAGAAGGCTTATTGTTCAGAGTGCATTGTTTGTGTGTGATTCAATTAAGCCTCTCTTTCAACATGTCCATGGTAGAAATATGGTGACCATACCACAAGCTCCAGTGTGCAGCTGCACTCCACGCTGTTGCTCATTTTAGATCCTGCTTGCCACAGACCCTGTAAGCCCTTGCATACATGGCTCTTCCTCCACATTCCCACCCACACAAATCCAAAACTGAGTCTGACCTTCCCCACTCTGCTTTGTTCATACATCCCCATACAGTCTGAACAAATTCCAGACATCTGTCCTGCCTGTGTTGCTGACTGCTACAATCTGAACCAGCCAGTCTGAGGCAGACATGTATTCATTCACACCTGTTTCTCAGCCTATTAGGGTCTCTGGAGCTGCCCACTTGGTTCTGAATCATTTCTTGACCTGTTTGGAGACTTCTGAAAATAAAGCTGCTGTACAAGGTCTGCAATACATTCAAATCCTGCCGTAAATATTGACACAGCCAGTCACTACAGTGTGTCTTGAAGGAGTCTACTAGAGTCCTGTTTAATTTACAACCACATCCACCATGCTTCACTGGTTAATCTGAAAAGTAAAAGCGTGTTTCTAGACCAAAGGATGAAGTGTCAGCTATTCCTGTCCTTGGATCCAGGTTAAGTGACACTCTTCGTATGTATAATACATTTCCACACACACCCACACACATCCACACCCACCTACCCACCCGCACCCCTGCCCCCACTACTTTGAACTGTGGGCACAGCACAGGGATTAAGTAGCTAGCACACCTGCATAAAAGCTACAAGATACCACTGGGTATGGTAAGAAAATATCTCCAGTCTCTAATGTGGAGGTGCAATGTTCGGAGTTCCACATTTCCAAATTCTGGGAGCACATGTGCCTTCTCAGCCTAGGCTCCTGGCAGTACAATGGCATGTCAACATCAGTGTTCAACCCTTTGTGCTCCTCATCAAAAAAAGGAAGACATGATCAGACTGGCACAACTCAAAGTTTGCCTTTAAAATTCAGCTTTTCTTACTTCCCTATCCTTTCAACTTCCCGTTTTTCCATACATCTTTATCAGAGTTTTGCTGACCTGCTTTGACCTGCCTGCTGCTGTCAAAAAGGACTTAGCAGGTATATTCACTCAACCACTCACTAGAAACATGGTAGTTTTAAATCCCAGATTTTGTGGAGGAGGATATAAGAGGGATTGCAATGGGCAATATATGTTCCTTACCCACACTATTCAGCCACTGTCAGCCCACAAGATTTGCCCAAGATCCTCGCCACCCAAGGAGCTGTGCTCCAACCACCTGAAGAGAATAAACATCCTAGCCCCCCTCCTTTAAAGTACAGACTTTAAAAAAGATTAAATCTGATTTAAACTGTTGTTCTTGCAAAGAACTAAAACAATAATATGAAAGATACTGAATTAATTCTCCGTTTGAGTGTGTCAAACTCCAGTGATGTGCACATCAGCATCTCTCCCTTCAAGTGTGGTTTCCTCACTCACGTGCAATGTTATTTTGAGCACCTTCAGTATTGCCCAAATCAGTGAGAAGATCAAACAACAATCTCCAGTCATGAACATGTCAAGATGACCCATTACTCATCAAAAAGCAGGCAATCCCATTGTAACAACCCTATTTATCTTGCCATATCATATCAACTCCAGTTTGTGTTGCAGTGGAATTTAATAGCAACACATAACAAGGGCTGAGTACAAAACCCCACGGGACACAAGCCAGACCTGTATACTGGTATGAGAGCCATGCAGATTAGGAAGGGAAGCCATACAAAATGGAAGGACTTACACCAGAGTTCATAGTAGTAGTTGCAACACTGGGATTGTCCACAACAGTGGCCCGTTTCACATATGTAACTTTGATTGTTGACACCCATGCAGGTTTCCTTGTCCTAAAATTAAACAGACACACTTTTAAGTTGCTTCATCAGTATCTTCTGTAAATGTAATCTTTTACTCAGTGATCTGCAAGCACTTGAAAAATCACAAGTTATGGTCTTGGGAAACTCTAAAATACAGATAGAGGTTAAAATACAGCTAAGGATCACAAAAAACCACGAAGAGCTGTTCAGAAGAAAACCCTGTATCTCCCAACTCATGAGTTACATTGCTTTAGCATCTAGCCAGCGCTGCTTTCTCATAATTCCTTTCCTTTTTTCATTAAAAGTTACCACGTTTTAAGAGCCAGGCATTCTCTTAAAGAAGAGGTGTCATTTGTTCCACATTTTACACAATATCACTGCATTACTGCAGCTAAAAGCCAAGTGGAGGAAATTAATTCATAAACAGATCATTATAATTTAAGAAAAGACTGCTTGGATTCATTTAGACCTAAACGATAATTACAGTATGTTCCTGTGAGATTCCAATCTAAAACAATTCCTTCATAATTAGCCATGTACTTTATATAAGATCAGCATTCCTGTAAAACTTCTTCCTGGAATAGCGAAGTAGACCAGGAGCAGAGCCAGATCAGCTGTACTGTATAATCCAGCAGGTCCTCAGGACACTCAAGATGGAAAACGACTATGGTGTGAGGCCTCAGTCCCCCATGTGCTGCACCACTTCACAGAAGTCCATGTTTTCCTGCTAGTCTGAAAACACGGGTGGGAAAAAGTACAAAACACAGGAAAACAGAAGCATTTTACAGGTTGTTATTTGTACATACTCTAATAGGCTTTGGGGCAACCTGGAAGTTATAAGAAACTACAGTTTCTTAAGAAACAAACGGATCTTAATAAAAAACATCGATGTAACAAAGCCTAAAATTTTCACTTTCTTTCACTTAAAATTTATTTTAAAGTAAAGAAAATGTGGGAGTGTTCATACTGAAAGATGTGTTAAAATAATTCATTTTATAAGTACCATCTTTCAAAACAAACAAACAAGCAAGCCCAACACAAGCCAACCAGCTAAGAAAGAAAAGCAAACCGAACCAGCAGGCTACAGGATCCCAACGCTTGCTGAACTGCACTGTTCCTCTATTTTATGTGAGTGCACCAGGGCCGCACTTCTTATAAGCCTCTATGGAGTCACCACATGTGCAAGATACAAAGCCCATTTCAAATTACAGACCAACTGTTGTGGTTTAGGCCCAGCCGGCAGCTGAACC
>NW_010125688.1:0-497 GCF_000699245.1 Pterocles gutturalis | reverse complement strand
CCAGCGAAACCGCACCTCAGCCACTCACTCACTGTTCTCCCCCACGGTGGGATGGGGAGGAGAACTGGAAGAACAAAAGGTAAAAACCTCATGGGTTGAGACAAGGATAGGGAGGGATCACTCACCACTTATGGTCACGGGCAAAATACACTCAAGTTGGAGTAAAAAAAAATAATTTAATTTGTTACCAATCAAATCAGAGTAGGTTAACAAGAAATAAAACCAAATCTTAAAAAAACCTTCCCCCCACCCTGCCCTTTTTCCCAAGCTCAGCTTCACTCTCGATTTCTCTCCCTCCTCCCCCCCAGCAGCACAGGGGGACAGGGAACAGCGGTTGGGGTCATTCACACATTTCAGCCACTCCTTCCTCTTCTGGGGAGGACTCCTCACACTCTTCCCTGGCTCCAGTGTGGGGTCCCTCCCACAGGCTGCAGGCCTCCATGAACTTCTCCAATGTTGGTCCTTCCCACAGGCTGCAGTTCCTCCTAAACTTATGC
>NW_010125687.1:0-58873 GCF_000699245.1 Pterocles gutturalis | reverse complement strand
GGGAATGAAGGTGTGCAACCTGCCAGTAGATTATGTTAAACAGCAAGGGAATTTTGAAACTTGTCAGTAAAATAAGCTCATCTTCAGGTGACACACCAGAGTTGTCCTCTCTAGGTTGCATAAGAGCTCTAATGGCCATGACCTCCCATTCTGTGAGTCTTTTTGTCACTTCACTTGTCCTTTCCTTTCCTAAGCTTATTCTTCTGCTAGATGGCTTCTGTCCATCAGTGCCCACAATTTCATTTTTTTTGGTTGTATTTCATGGTTCTATTCCTCATTTTACTGCATTTGTCCTTAAACTCACTCTAAGCTCTGAATGAGATCGAGAGAATACAGATGAAAGCTTTTGGTACTTGCTGACTTGAAAGACAGAAGATACGGTGAAAAGGACCATCTTGTGCAGTCTTGCAATCTTAGTATGGAGTATGCTTAGTTGTTCTGTGGCATCAGTATCAGCACAGTCAAATTGATAAATGAAGTCTGTTAAGGATGGAATGCACTAAGCATAGATAAGCTTTGGCAATGCCAAAATTTCAAATTGCTATAGTGAATGTGTTCCGCTTGGGTAAATGGGAACTTATACCAAAGGACATCAGTGAATGTCTGTCAAGATGCTTCAAATCACAGAAATGTTAGTGTTCTTTACATAAAGATGTGAAACATATTTTCCCTTGTTTCATCCTTGGAAATGTTTTAACAGTTTTATTTGAGTTTTTCTGTAGAAGTCCACTTCAAACATAGGGCTTGACAGAGACTATTTTAATTTGTAAAATGATGAAAAGACAAAAAACTATGTTGTAAGATGAGAGAGTTAAGTAACGTGAGCCATAACTGTAGTTAGAATGGAGGTCACACTTGTAGCTAGTTTCTCACTTTGTTCCTTTCTCAACAGGCGCACCTGTGGTTGCCACAATACATCAGGAGTTCCAGTAATGCTTAGCCTGTTCACTTTACCAACAATAATTTTCCTTACAAATTTTGTAACAAGTAGTTTTGATTTTAAGTAATGTCCTAAGCCTTAGCATTAGTGGGTTTTCATCATATTAGAGCAAATTAGGAAATATTTTTAATAGCTGTAGTCTGATAGATGGTATAGTCTGATACTTGAGAATGTGCCTCAAGAAAGAAAAGCTGATTGAAATTGGTGCCAGAGATGGATGTTTTGAAAACAAAAAAGAAAATCAATAATAGATTAGGCTTGATTAGATGTTGACATTTAGAACTACACATAGATAATGTTAAAATTTACCAACAACAGTTAGTCTTCTTCCTGATTTGCATTGGTATGTCCATTCTTGGTTCAGGTGGATCGTGGTACATGCTCTGTAAAGGTTAATGAAAAAATTACCATATAGCTCATCTGATTGATCAGGCTTTAGCCTGGAGGGCTGAATGTTTTATAATCTAGTTTGTCTTATGTGGAACCTTTTTTTTGTTGTTGTTGTTGTTATATGGAACCCTGAGTTGCTTGAATGTTTAGATGAGTCCAAAATAATTTATGATTTTCTGTCCTACCTTTCTCCATACACTTGTTCTACCCTACTGCAGTTTAAGTGTAGTTGTACCTGACTTGCATTCTTTTTAAGGGTTAAGACAGTGAGGACCATGGTCTTTAGTTACTTCCTTTCCACTTAATAAATATATCAAACAGTGATCCTAATATAAAACATTGTTTCATCTTACTGTGTAGTTTTTGTCAACAATATCTAGCTGTTTGTTCCTATTTAATTTTGCATCCTAGTCAGCTTTAATGCAGAACAGTACTTGTACCTCCCTCAACAGAATTATTGTTTAACCCAGTTGGCCTTTGTGAAAATTTAAGCCTTTTCCACTAAATAACTAAAAGTGACTGAAAAGTCCCGAGAGGTTTGTTAACCCTGCTTCTCTGCTCTTCAGTTCCAATAAACAGCTTTTTCTTTTACAAATAGTAGTTTGGAAGTAACTGTGTGATATTATCACTGCTCAAGAACTGAAGATTGTTTGGTATCTGCACTTTTCTGTATTTTTTATTTAAATTCCACTTTTGCAGTTTGAGGGGAGCACTTCCTTGTCAGTAGAGTGCACCCTCAGCAAGTTTGCTGATGACATAAAACTGAGAGGAGTGGCTGATATGCCAGAGAGTCATGCTGCCACCCAGAGCAACCTTGACAAGCTGGAGAAATGGGCTGACAGGAACCTCATGAAGTTCGACAAAGGGAAATGCCAAGTCCTCCACCTGGGGAGGAACAACCCTGCACACCAGTATATGCTATGGACCACACAGCTGGAAAGCAGCTTGACAGAAAAGGACCTGGGCGAGTACACCAATGCAAGTGATATCCTTGGCTGCATTAGGCAAAGTATTGCCAGCAGGTCGAGGGAGGTGATCCTTCCGTTCTGCTCACCACTGGTGAGACCACACCTGGAGTACTGTATCCAGTTTTGGGCTCCTCAGTGCAGGAAAGACAGGGACATACTGGACAGAGTCCAGCAAAGGGCCAAGAAGGTGATGAAGGGACTGGAGCATCTCTTCTATGAGGAAAGGCTGAGAGAGCTGGGAGTGTTTAGCCTAGAGAAGAGAAGACTTGTGGGGGGGGGGTCTTCTCTGTGTATATAAATACCTGAACGGAGGGTGCAAAGAAGACAGAGCCCAGCTTTTTCAGTGGTGCCCAGTGACAGGAGCAGAGGCAATGGGCACAAACTGAAACACAGGAGTTGCTGTCTGAATATTAGGAAACACTTTTTTGGGTTTTGAGAAACACTACGCTGTGGTGTTTATCACACACACTGTGGTGGTTTTTGGTTTTGAGAATACCACACTGTGAGGGTGGCTGAGCATTGGCTCAGGTGGCCCAGGGAAGTTTTCAAGTCTCCCACACTGGAGATATTCAGAAGCTGTCTAGATATAGTCCTAGGCAACCTCCTCTAAGTGGCCGTTGTTGAGCAGGGAGGATTGGACAAGATGCGCTCCAGAGGTCCCTTCCAACCTCAACCATTCTGTAAAACACATCAGTAAGCAATCTGAATTTTATCTCTGAATATTTCTCTTTCACTCAGACTTGTCTCTTCCTAGTCCCAACCGTATCTGTAGTGAATTCTAAGCTTTCCATTGCATTTAATTAAAGGACCTGGACAGGAAAAGAACATCTATGGAGGAAGAAAGTAAGCTGATTAGAAATTGAGAGTGGGTTAAACTTTTTTTCATTGAATTTTAATTCTGTAATGATATTTTAAAAAACAAATAATAGTATGTTTGTATTTTTTAATCCATTTTGTTCTCTTCAAACAAGAGAACTGTGGACTGGCATAAGTGGAGGTATACCATTTTGAATTGATAATTTCAGCATCGAGATCTTCATTGGTGAAAATGAAGCTGTGAATAATCAGTGTTCTCTCAGGTATTTCTACATGATGATGCATTCCATAGGATCATTTCAAGAGGAATCAATTATGACATAATTGTACTAGGCACTACTAAAGTGTGAAGATTCAAGAGAAACAAGCTTGTGTGTCAATGAAAGGCACTGTGACTTTCTTAAAGGGGGGGGTTTAGGGAAGGACAGCTGGACCATTTGAGTGTCAGAGCAGATAACCAAGACCAAAGCTAGAGAGATAATAATTGTATTTTGAATATACGTGCTATATATTCATTTTAATACTGTAAGACAATGCCCCAGAGAAACACAATGGCTTCTAGATCAGCTGTGACTGAAGAAGGTATCACAAGGCACATCATAGAGAATAGGAATTTTATAATGTCCATTGTACTGTAATGATGCCAAGCCAAGGTTGGTGATAGAAACCAAATGCATGTACCAGTAGTTTTTAATAAAGCCAAACTTGAAATGTTGTGAGGTAGAGTCAGAAGTAGAGCCTGAAGTAGAGTTCCTTTTATTTCTTTTGTCTTGCAAAATGCGGTAGATGATTGTTTCAAATTTTTCAATTTTAGCCAGAGATGATAAACCAAGTTTCTTAGGTGATAGCCCACTATAGCTTCTGAGTTTTGAGAAAATCACTAAATCATGACTTGGGACTTGGCTGCATTAATATAGATCCTGGTCATTTTCTTTGTTTTCTCTCCTTAGCTGTCAGTATAATTTCCATGTTATTTGAATAAAAGTGAAATGTGGCCTTTTGAGAAAAAAGTCATTTGGAGAACCCTGTTGAGATGTCTGGCCTCAGTATCTTCACTTGTACACATACCTTGGAACAGGAGTTGACAATGTGCTCTGCTAGCAGATAATTTACATTAGTGTTCTGTACACCCACCTTATCAGCTCTCAGTGAGTTTAATAACAATGTAAATACATATTGTCGGAATCAGATTATTTCATTTATGTAAGGGGCTGACCCTATGAAGTTGGAAGGTCCCATTAATTAACCTGAAATTCCAGAAGTAGGAATGAATGAAAAAATCCCCAAGTAGCAAAATGTTTTCACAGCAGAAAAATAACGTACTATATGTCCATTTGCAAACAGGGATGGCTGAAGTGAGTCAGCTGGAACTGCACTCAGTTATGTAAATAAAACTAAGGATACATCATAATTCAAAGGTGCAATGTTTGGTTTATATAAAAGCCATGAATGGAATGAGTAGAACTGGAGTTGCTGAATCACAGAACACAGGTCTGAGTGCCCGACATTTATCAGACCATGCTGATGGTATGGAGTGTGAATAATACCAATATCAAAGTGTATCAAAGCGATATCAGAAGCTGGGAATGGAAGAGAAAGACCGTGGAGCAGAATTGTCTTGTTTGTCTTATTGCTGTTAAGAAGAAGCTTGTTAGGTTTTTTCCGTTTCTACTGTACAAATTTTATTTTGGCTTTAAAACACTAAAAAAATAGTTGAAATGGATACTGGGGTTGAGTGTTCTAATACACTGTGTAAGGAGAAGCCTCTGCAGGTGGCAGGTTTGTGTGTCTTGCTCTTAGAGTAAGACCAATTGCCACCATCCAAGCAGATGAGAATTTTCTACCTCTCCAGGTCAGGTGAGACTGCTAAAGCAATTTGTGGTTGGAGATTTTTTCCTTCACTGTACCATGTAATATACTTTACTTACGAGGTTCATAAAGGAAAAAAAAAAAAAAGTCCTGCTATTGATGGGTTCTTCATAATACTCTTCAGTTAAGCATTTGCCTAGTTAAGGGTCATCTTTTTATTGTGTGTTTAGGAAAGGAAAAAATCAGTGAGTTGATATTCAAGCTGTGCAAAGAGTGACTGAAGAACTGTTCAGTCGTTTGCACTAATATATTTAAACTTTTAACTGTGACTGTGAAAGCTTGACTCTGACCTAAGGGATTCTTTCTTTTCTGGTATCTGGTGTTCTTATGTCCAAATGAGATATGATTATACCAAATTCACTGAATACATTGTTCAAATGACCAGATTATTTGAGCTGCCAGGTACTAACTCAGGTTGAGTTCACAGTTATTCAGCATGCACAAAAAAAAATTACTTTGCATGTCTGGATTTTGGGGCCTTTACCACATGGAACATATGTTAAAAGTTTTTTGATCTGTTTTAAAGTAAGAGAAAGCTATGAAAAGAAATTAAAAAATAGTCTTGATAGGAAACGATTTGTGAGTAAAACAAGATTCTTGTTGGTGAGCTTCATGGAGGTAGTATTCTTTAAGCAGAGGTAAACATATTTATGCAGCTGTAAGGGACATAAGTATGATTTTCAATGCAGTAAACTGATACAATTTATGACTAAAGCTCCTAAAATAGCAGTGGGCTATCCTTTTTTCAGGTAATAAGGTGGAACAATAATTTTTTTTATAAGAGAACAGAGAAACAAATAAGAACAAATCAAGTTCTTCTGACTCTCTCTTACATCAATATTCTAATTTACAAAATTTGGGATTCAGTTTGTGAGGAAAAAAATTATTTATTCAATAATATGTCATCTCTACATGTAAGCATACATATTTGTAGACTCCAAGTAGGTTCTAATGATTTTTAAAAGTACATTATATTAAAAAATATAAAAAATAAAATCATTTTTGTGTAGGGTAGGGAAGAAATGCCATCAACTTGAGTCCACTGGTTCCATTTTTATTGCTCAAAACTGATACAGTTCATAAACTTCAGTTTTACAGGCTATTAGTCCATAATGTGTGTTATGTCCTTTGGAGACTTATGTTAAAGATAAATGCAGTAGTTCAGAAAGATCTATATTGTAGTTCTATGAAGAGGGTTCAAGAATTATTTAAGTACTTGTTACTGTGTTCCAAAAGGAAATGAATTCGAGGGGAGAAATTACCATCAGCCTCGAAGACAGGAAAGGAAATTAGCAATGGAAGAGTCAGTTTATCATTCAGCAAGTGTCTTAATTTCCTTTGAGGTGAGGAAAATATTTTACTGTAACATTACTGGCATTGAAAGTCTTTTTTAAGTGTTCTTGAGAGAAAAAATAGTATTTGCATTAGTGGTACATGTTAATACTGTTTACACTGCTTCGAGTGGCTCTGTTGACTGTAACTGAAACACAAGATTGGTAAAGAGCTCTGTTACCTCAAGCAAATGCCTCTTATTATGCTGTATAAAAAAGTGATTGGTTTTAATCTTAAACCTACTTAAGTGATGTGATGTTCCCTTATTACCCCCGTTGGAACGTTGTTCTGAACTTCAGTGGTATGAAATCAAAATGCATTTATAATCTGCATTTATTAGTGGTTGGTGCTTATTCATTTATTCTTGTGTTGGTGTCGTCCCAAAGCTTAAGAACATCTTGCCATTCTCTTTTTTTTTCCAGCTACACTATTGTAGGAGGAGTTATAGCTTTTCTTTTGGGTTTTGCCATGCTGTTTTAACCTCTCAATCAAGAGATATCTGATCACAATGACAGTTACAGTTGCCTTTGCCTGTTCTTCATGCTGTTTTAATTTATTCTTTGTTGAATGAAGGTGGCCAGAACCACGTGCAGTTTTTCTGGCGAGATTTTTCTGCTACTTTGTGCAACAGTAGTATTTTTATTAGAAATACTTGACATTTTCTGTGATGGCATTTGTCTCCTTCATTTCCATATCATTTGGTTGGTCCTTGGTTGGCTTGTCATCAGCTAATATGTACACATCTGTTTGGCTCCCACTTAGCAAAGGAAATTCTCCTTATCTCCCTTTCGTTTGTCTTATGACTTGTATTTAATGCCCTCCCTTTTATATTATCCCAGATATGAAGAATCATTCCTTCTGTCCCCATGGCCCCTCACATAGTGTTCCAGCCTTCAGCTGTGTTGAGAATGCCTTCCAACTTTCACATGAAAAAAATCTCATTAGAACAATCCTACTTTGGCCAATGACATTACTTAAGTAAGATCAGTGTCATGACTAACCTTTGAGGAATTGCACTACAGATTGCACAGTTAAATACTGCCCATTTCAAAAGCACGCCTTTTATGCACTTCTTCACCTCTTTTGCTCTCTATTTAAAGTAGCTAAAAACTTTTACAACCTGTTTCAGTTTCCTAACCCATATTTACTTCTGACATTTGTACAACAAAATATACATGATAACCTAGAACGTTCACTACCAATATACTGTTGCCATACAAATAGTAATTTGATGATATCTTAACTATATAAACACAAATCATATTTCATAATTATTATAGATTCAAACCACTTTTCAGTTTGTGTAATACTGAAATAAGACTGAAAATGTACTGCATTCTCAAAGTCAAATTGAATGAAATTAGCCTCAAATTCATCTGTAATTTTGCCTTAATGCATTATAATTCAGATGTCAGCTTTTTCTTCCGTAATTTGATTCTGCTTGGCTATTAGGATCGCTCAGTACTTACTCTGTTTTATTGCTCTTAGATGAAATGAATTAAGCTGTATAGCAATATAAAAGATAATATTCACCGTTATAAATTTGGCATTTACACAAATGAAACATCTTAAGTTATCCCTTCATCTGTTTTAAATTAAGTATGAGATTTAAATCACTTGTTCTGATTGAGAGCAAGCACTGCAAATGAAGGGACTGTGGACAATCAAAAATGCACACGGAGATTCTGATCAAGGCATTCATTACTGTTGGTGGGAAACAATGTTAAACAACAATTGATTGCATTAATGTAGAGGCTAGAGAAACCTATGTTCATAGTTTGAGAATGATTTTGAACAGGTGGGAAAGTGAGAGTAACAAGCACAGTATTTCAAATTGCTCAGGTACAGCGGTAGCTAGCTCTTGTAAGAAAAGAGGCCTTAGATCAATATGGGTTTATGAAGTATGTGTAATATCTAAAATTGAATGCAAATTTACCATCTCCCTTTGTCGTTGCTTTTTTAAACTAGGGATGTAATTGTATACTTTATTTTCATCCTGAAATATTTCCTTTTAACACTGAATATCTCAGTCCTTATTTAATTTTCATTATAATCTCACTAATCCTTTTTATAGGTAGAGAAAAAATACATGTGGGTAAACAAAAAATGTTTGGCCTGAAACTGTTCTTAGATTCAACAGTCATCAGTTAGTGTATGCTAACTCCATTAGAGGATACTGTTTATTCCAGAATTAGTCTTATCATTACTGAAAATGAAACCTTGTTTCTTGCAGACAGGCTTCTGTCGTGCAGCCTAAAATGAGAAAGGAAGACAGCTTCAGTTGTCTTAGTTTTAATATGTCCTGTAAATTGCCACATTTTAAAAGACCGTGATTTAGAATTTTAGACAAATAAGTTACTGATGATATATTTTGGATTCTAGATATAACTGTGGTGAGAAGTTGTCTTAATGGAAGCAAATATGTGCAGTACTTGTTAGCTGCCTGTGATGGCTTTACCCTTGGCTGGGAGCCAACCTCACACAACCCATTTGCTCACCCTCCCCCGGCCTGAGGATAGGGGAGAGAATGAAAGGGGTAAAGGGAAAAAAATGCTTGTGGGTTGAGATAAGAACAATTTAATAACTAAACTACAATAATATTGAAAATAATACTATATACAAATATACAAATGAGTGATACACAGTGATACTCTCCCCAGCCAATGACCAAAGCTCAGCCTGTTCCCGGCTAATGATCCTGGAGCAGGGAGGGTCCCAAAAACACACTCATGGAATGGAGATAGCAGCCTAAGCGTCCCAGACCCAGAGCTGACTGAGGGGGGGAGAAGGCCTTGGGAGAGGGACTACCTGGAGTGAGATGACCCAAACCAAAAGAGATCTGGAACAAAAAGGGCCGAGCTTCTGGAGGGTCCTCACCTATATACTGGGCATAACGTGTATGTTATGGAATAGATTATTGGCCACTCTAGGTCTCAGTCCTGAACCTAAGATTGAATCCTGGGCTAGTAACTGGGGCTGTGCTCCCTCCCAGCTTCTCCTGTCTGCAGACAGCCAGAGAAGTTGAAAGACCTTGGCAGCCGTGTAAACATCACTTTTTATCAGCTTTCTTCTGAGCACAAATCCAAAACACAGCCTCTTGCTAGCTATTACGAAGAAAGTTAACTCTTTCTCAGCTTAACCCAGGACACTGCCTCCCTTTTCCAACTTGTACATCATTCCTGACATGCAAAGAATAATAAACATGTTTCTTTATAACAGAGTCAGTGTTCATTGTCTTCCCATACAGCCCATCTATCTATTACCACCTTTCAATGCCTTTCCTGGCTGTGTGAGAGTCTCCAATCCATGTTTTTCTACAACCCTAGTTCTGTGTTCCATTGTGAATTTTTTTGCTGTTGAATGTAACACCTTTTCTTTCTTTTTTTTCCTGTCCACCAAGTCTTCCCATACAAATGTTTATCTTCAGGCTGGCCATTTCTCCCTCAGATTCCTCAATCAATCTTTGGCCCCTCTGAAGCTCTGCCACTACATCCATCAATTTACATTATGCTTTGCAAAATTCATTGTCTGACTGCTCTAGTCCATCCACTCAATCCATTCTCTGCTCTGGAACCATGCTATAGTGTATTTCTTTTAAAGGAAACTAGAATAGCAAAACATTCAGTTTTGGAAAGCTTCATTAGCAGAACTTAAAAACTTGTATTAATATTTCTTGTAGGTCACTCTGCAACCCAGTTTTCTCTGCTTTAATTGCATCTGGTAAAATCTTCAATGAAAGGTGAAAACAAAAGATTCTATGGAACTGCATATATTGGGGCTTTAAAGGAGGGGTCTGTATGAGCTACAGAATTTCCTAAAGGAGGAGCATAAAGTTCATTCTTCTATGCTTTTCAAAGTACTTATGTATAACAAACTTTCTTGGGAAGAAGTACAGGAGCAGCAGTAATTTTTCAGGATTATTCTTTGTTGTGTTGGTAAAAACTATTTCACGCTAGATCATAGATATAATATGATGGGTACACAGACATGTAGATAGATATGAGGCTCATGAAATCTGGCAATGCCAAGTGCAAGGTCCCGCGCCTGTCTCAGGGCAATCCCCAGTATCAATACAGACTGGGAGGTGAATGGATTGAGAACAGCCCTACAGAGAAGGACTGGGGATACTGATGGATACAAAACTGGACATGAGCCAGCAATGTTTGCTTGCAGCCCAGAAAGCCAATTGTCTGCTGGCCTGCATCAAAGACAGGATGGCCAGCAGGTTGAGGGAGGTGGTTCTCCCCCTCTAGTCTGCTCTGGTGAGACCACACCTGGAGTACTGCATCCAGCTCTGGAGTCCTCAGCACAGCAGGGACATGGGCCTGTTAGAGTGGGTCCTGAGGAGGGCCATGAAGATGATCAGAGGTCTAGAGCACCTCTCCTGTGAGGAAAGGCTGAGATAGTTGGGGTTGTTCAGCCTGGAGAAGAGAAGGCTCTGGTGAAACATTATTTTAGCCTTTCAATATATAAATGGAGCTTGTGAGACAGAGAAAGACTTTTTACCAGGGCCTGTAGTAATGGGACAAGGGGCAATGGTTTAAATTGAAAGAGGGTAGATTTAGGTTTTGTATAAGAAAGAAATTCTTCATGATGAGGGTGGTGAGATACTGGAAGAGGTTGCCCAGAGAAGCTGTGGATGCCCCATCCCTGGAGGTGTTCAGGGCCAGGTTGGATGAAGCTTTGAGCCACCTGGTCTAGTGGAGGGGGTCACTGCCCATGGCAGGGGGGTTAGAACTTGATCTTTAAGGTCCCTTCCAACCCAAACCATTCTGTGATTCTATAACTCTATGATATACTGGATAGCCTTCCCAAGCAAATGGAGCATTTTCATTATATTGTGAAAATATACTCTTCAGAGAGGAACAAATAATTATTTTTAAAATATTCCCTATTTTTTTCTTTAATAGAGTAATTCATCACCACAGTTATGGTGCTATTTGTCCCCTTCTCACATTTTCTGGGCTCAAACATTTTAGACAGAATGGCTAAAGAAGAAAAAAAAAATTGAAGAAAAATGGTTTAAATCAAATCTTAATTCAAACATTTCCTTTGCAATAATTGTTCAAATATAAAAGTTCCAATATTCTGCAGTAACAGTGTGGATGTAGTATTATATAGTCTATATTTGGCATTGCCTTCAAAGTCCCTTGGCAGTGTTCGAGCAATCCTCAGTGACATTCCTCTTGCATCACTGGGTTGTATAACAGGCACTTAAGTCTCAAGTAGCCCTTCAAAGTGGTGCTTTGAACTAAGTAAGTCACTGAATGCTACTGCATTTTCAGCAGTGGTGATGCAGTCCTGTACCTGCCAAATCATTGTGCCCAAGACCTGTTCATTTCAGGTCAGTGGAAGTCTCACAAATGCTTTCCAGCTTCATGTGTGTTGCACATGACAAGCCCTTGTTAGCAAAAAGACTGTTTTCACTCATATCAGAAGTGTCTGTTTTTACTTTGCGCTTTTTTAGCAGGAAGATTTTTTGGTTTAATTATTTTTTTTAAAAGTATTAGTACTATGCTGTTAGGTTCCAACATTTCTTTTTTTCTTGTGCTGGCGTTTAAAGAACTGTGGAACAGGAAGAGATATATTCCCCACGTCACATCCAAATCGCTTCTTGCACTCTAGAAAATTTGGAAAAAAAATCCTAAAATAATATGGAAAAACAGTCTTTTTACTTTCTCTTCTTGATGTGAAATCAGGAAAAAAAAAGTTTTTCTACAATTAGATTATAATATAGTCACTAAAGAAAAAATGTGGGTAACTATAGTCTTGAATATGAGACCAGTTATTCAACAGAGCAGGCATAACAATTTACTACGTGATTGATGGCATTCTCAGATCTATTTTATGCTCTTCAGCTATCATTGAAATTTTAATCTCCATGTATGTGCATTAAAAGTATATCATTCAAAGGTCAAAAGTATGTGTATAGTAGAGGTAAGTACTCCATGCTATCCCATCTTTTAAAGCAATTTGATCTTTGGTTAGATAGTCAAAACTTATTTCCTGTCAAGTAAATGGGAGGATGTTGTATATTTATTTGTTGATAACGTTGAAAGTATTGGAAGGCTGATTATTTTGTAAAAACAATTGAGCCTTCATGCTGATGTTCCACTGTAGGTAAAGAGACCAAGACTTTCAAAGCTACCAATTATTAGAATGTACTTTAGCTTGACAGCCTGACCTAGCACCTGTAAAATGTTCATGCTGTGAAAGCTTGGTGCTTGACACCATAAATTATAAATGAAGAGCTAGTGGAAAAAGTGACAGACTGACTCAGTGAAAGAGAGAATTACAAAGCTGAAAAACATTAAACTGACTGGCTGTGTGGATATTTAATCAAAGGAGATAAGAAACATTTTATCATCATGAACATAAACCTGGGATATCTCTGGAGAATATTTGTCATGAGTGGAACAACTCTAATAAGTTACATTCACTATGGTGTATTTTTGAGGCTCTACACTAAAAAAAAGAAAACATTTAATATAGCCAAATGTTAACCTCATGTTTTCTGACTGCGTTTGTTTTCCTTCCTGGAAGGTTTTTTTCATAAGAGTTCTGCTAAACTCTTTCTGTACATCATGGTCACTTTCAAAGTACAGCAGGAAGGCCAACTATATTAAATATTTCACTTCTAAAGTAGATAACTTATCAAGCAAATGAGTTGCCACTTCAGGAATAAAATGAGAAAAACTGATCATTTTGCTTGAGAACATTGACACCTTTGAAAGTCATGACTGCTTCTGCTTTGATATGCCCATAGCTTGTGGCTCTACTGATGACTTACTGTAACTGCTGCCAGCTAGAATCATTACTAACCACATCACCTTTAACAAGCAGAAAAAATACAAATGTAGGCTTGATAGCCCTCCCCTATCCTTTGTGTGTGGCTTACTGTCATTAGGGAGATCAGGGAGCATGTCCTTTTATTTGAGTATGAAATAATAACTTCATCCTACTTATATGGCATTGGCATAGATCTGTAATGGATAATAATAAAAATGTCCTGTCACTTCTGGAGGCTCATTTATATGACTTGTGGGTAAATTCTGGGTGGTGTTTCAGACTGCAGCAACGCAACAGGTGGGGACTGAATAGCTACGCTTTTTGGTCCTCTGTACACTTCCCACAGACATTGTTAGCATTATTGTTAGCTTGGAAAAGCAGAGTAGTCAAGATTTGACATTCATGGGCCATATGAACTCTTTGCTTTCTGTATTGTAGCTTTTCTGCCTGAAAGATAGGAATGACCCTGTTTCGTTTTATGATGTAAAAATATGGACTAAATGGAAGTAAACTCTTATTTCGCTGCCTAGAGTTAAAAAGTTAACCTGAACTAGGAAGCAGTAGAAGACAGAGAGTAGTAAAGAGTCTTTGGCTTCAGTGGACGGGTCTGGGCCACTGCAGAGAAGTGCCTGCTTTCGTATTTCATGCTTGCGACTTCCCCGACTGTTGTTTCCACATCCGATTTGACTGTATGTCAGATTTCAGACTACCAATTCTTGCTCTCAGCCTGTCCGAAGCAACATGCTCTGCAGCTCTGACTGCACCTGTGAGAACACACACCCACAGTTCTTGAGCTGGAGATTCTTGAACAGCTCTTCATGTAGCCATGCTGCCAGTCAAGCATGAACTCTCTTTAGTTGCTTCAGCCTTTGTACCTCTCCTAACATCTGTCTGTTCTGTTCCTCAGAGTCACCAAACAGCTAATTTTTCATTATGATTATTAAGTAGCTACTTGAGTAAGCAGTGGCCATCTGTCTTCTCAGTCCCCATTTGTCATTTTATCATCTGTTCTCTTCAAAACTCATTTCTTTAAAGGGACTGTTGTGGGAAAATTCTGTATTGATTCTGGTTGTCATTCCACTTGAAACGAGACAGATGACCTGGTTGAAGGTACCTCTTATCAATCTTCCCAGTTATGCGTGGGGCAAAGTCATCAAACCCTTGCAATAACGTTTTATACTTTTCTAATAGGGAGGCTAGATCTTTGGATTAGAGCAGTGCAAGAAAGAGTGGGTGTCTAGTGTGGGTTTGATTATCCCCATGAACTCCTGTGGGAACTTTTTGCTGTCCTTGAAGAGAAAATCTTAACAAATGGAGAGTATAGGAACAATAGCTATGAAATTATTAACTTCAAAATTAGTCTGACTGACAGTTATGTATGAGTGTTATTATACTTTTCCAAAAGCTTTTGTATGTTTTTTTCACTTATGGTTTATTGTCGCATAACCTTTTTGTTCATTTTGTCACCACTCAAAAAAAATAGTACAGTAAAAGACATAAAAGCAAGTGCTTTTAAGAATGCAGAATAGAAGAGGTTAACAGTGAAGTGGAGAATATTAAATCTAGCATTGTGACTCCACAAACCAAGTCCCAGTCTAACAGGATTGACTTCAACACACAAATCATTTGTACTTTACCAGTGCAAGGAAAGATAAATCCATTTGTCTGAATTTCACTTGTTTCTAATTTCCCTAATGAAGATATACTCAGGTTAATAAACAGAGCTGACAAAACTGTCAGGTATTCATGTTCATTTAGAAAAATCTGCCCAATAATTTACTGTCGACGTGAACATGATAGTGAATTGAATATCAATTAGCTTTTTCAAGTCAGAATGAAAATTATTGCATAGGGCAGCGGGGCTCCTGTCATAATTTTGCAACTCCTATTTTTATCAGGATTAGCCCTTGGCCTCCATGTATCTCACATGTGAAACCAAAAGCTTAGGAAAATAATAGTTATGTGACCAGCTCTGGTGTTATTTTCTGGACATGTGAACAGCATTAATTTATCTCACTTCATTTTAACAGCAGTCCCTGCTAAAAAGGACTGTCTTAGAAATGAAAGTTGAGTCAATGGTTAAGAACACTGTTTCCCTGGTACCTAAAGCCCCTTTTCCCCCACTACATTCTTTGTGAGGTGTCCATTAAAGTAGAGCAGTCTGCTTCTACCTACCAGGACTTATTCTACAGTTCTGTGTTCGCTGCCTGTCCTGCACGGCTGACATTGCAGTGCTCAGCCCCTTCTGATGCATTACAAATGTAGGAATTCATCCCTTCTGGCTGATCTGTGAATTTGAGAACCTCCTCCTGCCTTACTCTCCTGTTTGGAAGAACAGTGTTGAACTGAATATCTTTGAAATCACTTTGACAGTGCTCTTGGGGGAAGATCTGTGTTATAGCCTAGGAGACATAGGGTATTACCTATTCATTCTCCAGTTCACAGTTACCTGAGGAAAACTGGGGGGTTTCATCTGTTTCTGAGGTAAACCCATTTCTTTTAGATGAAGATGCTTTCTTTTTACCTCAGTAATTTATTTTTTCTCATACTTGTGAATAAGACTCACATTGGAGAAGTAAGCACTTAAATTAGACTTCAAAATACATAATATTTATAGTTGTCTTAGGGCAAAACAACTTTCAAAGCAGCAGAATACATAGTTAAAATCTAACTGTACAATTTGGGATTGTAAGTATTATCCCAAAAAGATTTCAGTGCAGAAATTACCTTGTATTTCTGCACTGACAGATGCATTTTCTACATACTTGGTTCATTTGATGCCACTGAATGTATCAGGATGATTTGCAAGGCTCCAGTTTGTATTCATGAAATGAAACATGGAACCTGCCCTACTGGGAAAAGGCCATATCTTTTACTGACTGGTGTTACATGCCTGTGACTGATGTATAATTTAATTTCTCCTCTTTATTTGGAATATTTGCCTGTATATGAACGGGGATTAAAGTTGTGTGATAAGGAAGCACTTTGATATTGAAAAAAGAAAGTCAGCGTGTCATCCTAGTAGAATAATCATTTAAAGACTTATGTCCTTCATATGTTGCTTTAGAGAGACATTCACCGTCAAAGTGGTTGTATATACACGTGCAAAAAAAACCCCCGTGAAAGCATGGATGGTTACACTGGTGTGGGGATAGGGGAATCTCTGGTTACACTCCACAAGAAGGAGCTCCTGTTGTGGGTTGTCTGTCATGCAGGGAGTCTTCTCAGTAGTGTTATAAACAACAGTAAAAGTAATTTTTCTTTCCTTCATTCACATGATTATTCTTTTTTCTACACCAGAGAAACAGGTTTCAGAAAATGCTTTGTACAGAAAACTGGCTTAAATAATTGTAAAAGCTAACAGCTGACTGAATAGTCACTATTTCAATTGTACTGAGACTACCTCAGGAGAGAACTCTGCCTGGTACATGATGACTAAACACAAAAAACCTTCGTTTAAACAAAAGCATCTAGGCATAATTTACATATTTTCAGCATTAATCAGTTGTTTCTATTCTGTTTGTTGGTTTGTTTTGGAGATTTTTTTTGTACGTATTTTAGCACTATTCTAAGTAATTTTAATGCTATTAAAAACAGGCTGGAACAATAATGGAAAAAAACAGCACAAAACTTTACTATTATTTCTTTTGGGTGCAAGGATTCTTGTTTCCTGAAAATAAGTCTGTCTGTCTCAATTTTTTTATCCTGCTGTGTCCTAAGCTCCAACTTTATAAAATAAATATTTAAATTTGTCCAGTATTTCAGATATTTCCTGATCCTAAAATTAAAAAATTGTAGGTATCAATCATGCCATTTATGTAAAGAATCCTCCTCGGGGCTATTACAAGTCAAATAAAGCATGTGACTGGGAAAAGCCAGCACAGATTCACCAAAGACAAATCGTGGTGGCAAACCTGATTGCTTTCTACAACAAAGAAACCTGCTCATCTCATGTGGGGGGAGCAGTGGACATTGTCTACCTGGATTTCTCCAAGGCTTTTGATGTAGTTTTCCACAGCCTCCTCCATGAGAAGCTGATGGGTTACGGTCTGGACAAGTGGTCTGTACAGTGGGTGGGGAACTGGCTGACAGGCAATGTAGTTTTCCACAGCCTCCTCCATGAGACGCTGATGGTTTACGGTCTGGACAAGTGGTCTGTACGGTGGGTGGGGAACTGGCTGACACGCAGCACCCCGAGGGTGGTGGTAAATAGCTCCTTTCCAAACTGGTAACCTGTCACAAGTGGGGTCACCCAGGGATCAATACTGGGCCCAACGCTGTTTAATATCTTCGTAAGTGATGTGGATGATGGGGTCAAGTGTACCCTGATTAAGTTTTCCGATGATACCAAACTGAGTGGGGAGGCGGACACTTCAGAAAGGAGAGCCACCCTGCAGGAAGACCTGGATAGGCTGGAAGAGTGGACTAACAAGAACCTTATGAAGTTCAACAAAGACAAATGTAAGGTTTTGCACCTGGGAAAACGTAATCCAGGAATGCAGCACAGGCTGGAATCTACCCGGTTGGGGAGCAGCTCTGTGGAAAGGGCCCTGGGGGTCCTGGTGGACAGCAAGATCAATATGAGTGAACAGTGTGCTGCTGCGGCAAAGAAAGCCAACAGGATGCTGAGTTGCATTAACAAGGGCATCACCAGCAGAGATGAAGAAGTTGTTCTCCCAGTCTGCTCAGCACTTCTCAGGCCCCACCTGGAATACTGTGTTCAGTTTTGGTCCCCACTATACAAAAAAGATGTGGACAGGCTGGAGAGGGCCCAGAAAAGAGCCACAGGATGATCAAATGACTGGGAAGCCTGCCATATGAGGAAAGCCTGAGAGAACTGGATTTGTTCAGCCTTGAAAAAAGAAGGCTCAGGAAGACCTTATGACCATGTTCCAGTATTTAAAGGGTGGCTGCCAAGAAGGTGGAGACTCCCTTTTTACAAGGAGTCACATGGAAAAGATGAGGGGTAATGGGTACAAGTTACCCCTGAGGAGATTCTGGTTGGACACAAGAGGAAAATTTTTCACAATGAGAACAATCAGCCATTGGAATAATCTCCCCAGGGGAGTGGTAGGTTCTTCAATATTGGACACTTTTAAGATTCAACTGGACAGGGTGCTGGGCCGTCTTCACTAGACCATGCTTTTTCCAAGAAAGGTTGGACCAGATGATCCCCTGAGGTCCCTTCCAACCTGGTATTCTATGATTCTGATTTCTATAGTAGAGGTATGACAAGATACGGGTATGTTCAATGGGCTGTGTACAGTTATAAATTGTAAATTATCATAATTGTCTATAAGGGCATTTTGACAAGTGTTTAAAGTGCTACAATTGCATATTTTACAATGAAATGGCATTAGGAAGGAAATAAAAATGTTCTTGTTAAAATAAGAACTGTTTGTGGTTGTATATTTT
The DNA here is from genome assembly GCF_000699245.1 of Pterocles gutturalis. Lineage (NCBI taxonomy): Eukaryota > Metazoa > Chordata > Aves > Pterocliformes > Pteroclidae > Pterocles > Pterocles gutturalis. The sequence continues at coordinate 40,354 of NW_010125687.1, read as the reverse complement.
AAAGCCTAAAGTTAATTTAAAGCTTGACAGCCTGTAGCCACAGACTTGGCAGTTTTTTAAAAACCACTGTCCTTCTTTCAGAAAGGTAGATTTTAAAATACTAAAAATAAGCCACAGTAAACATAATAGGCAACTAGATGACTATATGTTCTCATTATGGTATTTTTATTGTTGAAATAACACATAAGGACTGTTTTCTATTGTTACCTTAATATGAAAGCCAAAGGCTTTCTCCAGAAGGGCAGATTTTACAACCATCCATCAAAATTTACAGTGATAATTTCAACAGTCATTTCTAGATAAAGAAAATTTAGACATGAAGTAGACCATTTACAAAGTCTTAGAAGATGCTGGTAAAAGACAAATACCTTAACCTGTTTTTGCTGTAGAAGTCATAAAATTAATTAGGCCTACTTGTAGAATTTTGAGTGTCAAGTATTGCAGGGTTGAATTCAGATTTAACTTTTTTTATAGAGACCTTAGAGGTGCTGAAATACACATCAGATTATTTGTTTAGAATTTGAGTATTTTTTTAATCCTGCCATGGCTACATGCCTTTTTATTTGGAAATAATTGAAAAACTGCATTTTTGTTCATGCAAATATGAGTTGAGTGGATGTTCATGTAACTCCCCTTTCCACAGATATAATTATATAAGATGCTTATGACTTGTTCTTCTAATGTTTTGATACAATCTGGGATCGGTTATGTAGCATGAATAACGAGTATAGAAATCTGAATGGTTTGTGAAGCAAGTGGCTTATTCCTTCTACCTTTGTAAACTGACTGCTGAAAAGTATATGGAGTTGGAAAAAGTAAATATTTGGCAAATGAGTTGCAAACAGAAAGGAACACATAAGCTTGCAAAAGTGATATGTAATGAGTATAATAATCAGCTTTGGTCTTCAATATGTCTCATCCACTTAATGGTTCAAATGAAATACTGTATCATTCTGAGGTTCTATTGGTTACTATTTCCATTTCACTAGCTTCAGGGGTATGACAGTGTATGGAATAATGGTATTGAAGATACAGCTGGAATCAGTTGCCTCTGCCTCCATCAGTTCTCTCAGTAGGTACAAGAATTACTCTTTCTTTTTAAAAAATTGCATAAATTAAATCTCTCAGTGTGATATCTTAAGATTTTAGGTAGCAAGAACAAAGTAGAGTATTTGGTTTTCTTATCTTGCTTATTTACATGGTACAATCAGATAAAAATATGCATTCCATAATCTAAATTCAATCAAGTCTTCCACCGAAAAAGCACAAGAACAGAATAAATCAGAGCTTCATCTCACTTTTTCTATTTAACACTTAATCCAGTGAGGTTACTCTGATGTAACTGAGGGGTCTGCAATGGTTGGCAGTGGTGATAATAATGCAACATTAGAATAGAAGGGTTCGTGTTGATTTTTCAAGTGACAACGGAAGAAAGACAATGTGAAAAAGGATAATGTAGAACTGAAGCTTTTGGTGTGAAAATGTTGGCTTATATTCCAGTGAGAGATGGAGTAGTAGGATCACAGCAGCCTTCCACTCTCAGGAGAACATGCATGTTTGCATGTAAGGTACAGAAAGGATAATTACATTGGCTCTGAAGTGGCAGAAGCACTATGAAAGTGTAGGAAGGCATAAAATGATATAGCAAAGAGCATTAATTTTAATTTCGTTTAAAAAATGATCTTGCTAAGAAATAGGTAATAGGGTTCTCTGGGAAAAAAAAGGTTGAATAAAAAAGGTGGGTAGTGGCATTTTATGCAAAAGAACCACTGCTTGTTTTAATGTTGTTAGCTCAGAGCCACAGGATTTGAAATCGTATCTATCTAGGTAGCAGTAGGGAACAGTAAGACTGAAACAGATGACTCAATCAAATTAGAAAATAGGGTAAGTTATTCCTTAAGCATCTGAATATAATGTATGGAAAGAAAAATGGTGCTGTGGGGGAGCTGGTTTTTGAAGATGCTCTCTGGAGACCTCATGTAACTGGGAGTAAAACACCACCAAATTAGACAGGCAGTTATCCAACATAAAAAAATATTGCACCCAGTCTCCTAATTGCAAGCTTCTTAGGACTGAGAAGGTGAATTTATCATGAATGAGATGTTGGGGTTTGTACTTGAAAGATTATTCTCACTAGTTCTTATTCATTAAAGGAGTCTAATTGTGTGAAGGCCAGTTTTTGATAACAGCTCAACCTACATTAGAGGTAACATGAAAGCAGAAACTAGAAATATAAACACTTGTAATAATTAATGGAAAAGAAGAGGATACATGTGGAAATCAATGCATGTTAGAAAATATGAAAAAATCGAAAATAAAAGCTAAGTGTGTTAGGTAAAAGTCCAAGTCTCACAGCACTCAGGATAATGGGAATTTCTATATTGTATTATGAATAAATATGTTTGTGTGAATTGTATTGAACTATTTTTGGAAAGATGCAGAAAATAAGGTGTTCAGAATTGAGAAAATTAGAAAGTAGCAATTTATTCACATAACGTGAAGAATATGAAGTACTCCCCGTCTGGTGTAGATAGTTCTCTTCCAAGAGTCCTGAAAGAATTGTCTGAAGAGATCTCTGGGCTACTGATGGTAAAATTAATGAGTTTGGGGACTCAGGGAATTCAAGAATATTGGAAGAGTGTAGGTGTTAGAGTACTGGTTTGAAAAGAAAAGGGAAGCACCATTAACCATGTAACTAGATTTTTATAAAAATCACAGCATTGGAGAGGATATGAGAAGTCATTTAGCTCCCCCCTCTCTGCCCCAAGGCAACATGAGATTATGTACAAACCAGGTCTGACAGTGTTTAAGGTGTCTTAAGAGCCTCCTATAGTGGAGATTCCCCAGCTTCCCAATTAGCCACAACTATATCTCCTCTTTACAACTGTAGGGGTAGTAAGGATTTTCCTGAAGTCTAACATAAAACTCTTTTTACTGTAATTTAAATCTCTTCTTCCTTTTTGGCCATTAACATAGAGAACAGATTATTCTCTTCTGCCTTAAATAGCCTTTTACACCCTAGAAGATTATTAGTGGATAGTCCTTCTAATTTAGCCTCCAAGGTAAATGACTCCAGTGTAGTCAGACCTTCCAGAGCACAGCCTTTCTAGAGGTCTTATCATTCCTGTTGCTCTCCTGTGGTGTCTTTGCAACTGATCCAGGTATTTTTTGAAGTCAGACACTGAAAATGAGACACGGCACTGCCACTAGAGGTTTACAAATGCTGAAGAGAGGGGAAGGATTACTCTATATATTTTGCTGGATATAATCCTATTTATCTCAGTCAAACAGCATTGTTGATACTTTGTTGACTGTATCATTTGGTATGACTCCTATATACTTTCCCAGCAGAATTGCTATCTAGGCAGGTGCTCCTCATCCTTTATTACTGAAGCTCATTAATCTTGCCTAAACCAGATAGCTGTTGCATGCAAAATAATGGAAATGCTGGAAAAGGATTCAGTTGATATATATATATAATGAATGCCAGTTCATTTGTTTTATGGAAAACAGGCCTAGTCAAAAAACCCAAGCATTTAAATAATTTTTCCCAGTTGACTGTATGTTAATTGCCAAAGGTAACTTGCATATTGCATATCTCCCTCTTCTTTTTGTCTTCCTCAAGCAGACAAGCCACAGAGGTAATTTGTTTATATTTTGTAAAGTATGACAAAGTATCACAAAGTGTTCTGACAGTAAAAGCTTACCAAATTTTTTAGTAAATGGATTTTAAAAACCTGAGGTCTAAGAAACCTTGAAGTAGTTTTCCATGTCTGTTAAATCACAGAATTTGAGATATCCCTTATACACCATTCAAAATTCTAACTGGTCAACATTTTTCATTATCAACATGGAAATAAATATAAAATCAATAGCTGACAGAACAGTAGTAAGTAAATAAAGAAAGAGGATGTGCAGACAGGGAACAGCCTTTATCACTTAGTAAAGGTCAGCCCTTAAAAGTAAAACTTGTTTTAGTTTAAACAAGTGTATCTTTGTACACTTAAGAACAAAAATGCAAGACAAACTGAAAAATAATTATTAAAAGGAGTGATTCTGTAAAGGACAGTGGTCTTGATAGACTAATAACTGCCTATGAGTGCAATGCTGCAATAAAAAATGCGTTAATGTGACCTTGGATATGTATGAACAGGATATAAAAATAGGCAGTGTTCTTTATCTTAATGTGTATTGTTAGAAGGAATTATTTCAGATGACTGCAAGGGATCCTATTTTTAAAAATGAAAAAAGATCATAAAACCTGAAAAAAAAGTGCAGACACTTCAGAAGAGAACAACTCTCATGGGGGCTGAAAGTGAGAAGCTCAGTGTGTTTGTCTTAGAAATATAAATTGATTGCAGTCAATAAACAATTTCTTGGATTAAAAAAAAGAAGTGCCAGTTTTGCCTGTTTCCGTGTGTCATCTGTAATGACTGCCTACTCTTCTGGAAGCTACTGAAACTTTTCATCTTTTATTTGGGCATCTTTTACCCTGTTCCGCACACGGAACATCCACAGCTCCTGAGTGCATGGCATGCGTTTGTGGGTGAAGGCACAGAGCAGACAAATAGGGCGAACGTACAGCCAGGCTAAGTTGCAAATGCTCCCCACTGCCAGTGAGGCACCTGGTGAGTCTCTGCCAGTCCAGCAGTTCTCAGCTGGGTGGGCTGTGTTGGAGTGAGCTGATGTGCATCTTTGACAAGTTGTCTTCTTCTGAGTCTTATTATTTTTTCTTGGGGTTTTTTCTGCAGCTCCCTGAGTTACTGGTGTTGTCTTAAGAAATTAATGTCTGTTTGTCATTCTGTTTTTCTTGCAAATCTTTGGCTTACCCACTATAGAGGTAACAGTGAAATGTATTTGGTCCACAAGGAGCAAGAGGTTAAGCTGGGTGATGTGATGGCCTATTCTGATATTGGACTATGATCCCATGAAGTAAGTTGTCTGAAATTTATTTATTTAAAACTGTTAGGTCAGACTGTCTTGAGAAGTGTAAAGAAAGAAGAGGAGAAAAGAAAATGATGAAATGAATGTTTGGAAGGCTTTTTCCTTGGTTGTACAGACAGGATTGTAGAGCTCATCTTCAGAACAATGTTTTGGAATTAGAATTAAAATTCCACCCTGTCAGTCCTTGGAGCTCTGCTCATCATAATTTTAAATAAAACTGTTCCCTCAGGACCAGGTAAAAGCTCTGAAAAGATTAATTTCAATTGTAAAGTCTAATAATAGCAGTGTAAGATATGTCCAAAAAAAATGAAACTGGAGCTCAATATGGCATATTGAGTTATAATAATGTAATATCTCTTAAAGTGTGTACTGGGAAGCAAAGCTAAACACTTCAATTCTAGGTATGAACTGTGCAGTTAACTAAAACAATAGGTGTGCAGCTGTATGTTTAAGTCTGTATATTATTGTTGGACAAGTGACAGCATCCCTTGCTCAGTTATTTAAGGAAGGACATGCAAGTGTTACAATCTAAGTTATTTTTATCCAAAGAGCTTTTTTTAAAGAGTCATTGAGTTAATTTTACATCATAACATGACTTTGTAATGGCAGACCTATACTCTTTCACTCTTGTAACTCTGTAAGCCTCTATTAAATTCAGAATATGTCACCTCAAAACACTAGCTGCTATAAGGGGAGGTTGGATGTCAGAAACGTCAATAATACTGCTCAGTTGCAATGAATTTATTTATAGCTTTTTTCAAAAATATTAACTGCAGTAGTTCGAGACACACAGTTTTGCTTATTCTGGCATTTAGTGGTTTGTCCATACTGGCCACTTTGCATGAAGTCTCATTTAAGAGGAAAGGGGCTTTTTATGGCATATAAAGGAGTATAGTAAATGTAGGAACAAGGGTCACCAAATATAGCTTCCTGGTTCCATTAACTTTTTAGGGAATTTTCTGATTTTAGGCATCATATGTGTACTGTCCACCATCTCTTTTTGGTCTCTTTGCATGTGAATTTCCAGTTCTTTTGAAATTTTCACTGTTCTGCAGTCAGAAGAGAAGAGCTCATTCCTGTATGTAGTTCAAATGTATACATGTGGGCATTCTTCTTAGTCTGGATTTTGTTGTCAGAGTGAATTTTCTGCCAAGGATCTGTGAGGTGGAAGCTTCTTGGCAGTGCATATTTGTCTGCCATCAGGTCTGTGCTGCTGGGGATAGACTGCTTCTTAATTACCTCATTTAGAGATAGCTTGGGTATCTCTGTCCCACACTGAAGTCTACCATGTAGATATCTCCAAATCACTGAAGTGTGCAAGGATTGTGTTACTTTAACCATGTCCTCATTTGTATAGCCAGCCCTGTTGATTTCACGGCTTTACTGGGGTTTGTATTTCTTTGCCATAAACATAATATTTGCTTGATCTGCCAGTATTCACATTTTTTGATTGATAATTATTTTGTGTCTTGTATTACAAGTACTGATGGAAAGACAGTCTTTGAATTTTTATTACTTTCATCTCTGACTCTGAAGATGATAGCATTCTGGTTAATGATTGTTTGGTTGTTTGAATTCTTCAGTTTGAGGTTCTGACAGATTCAGTGGCTACAGGTGAGCATATGTGAGCATCCAGGAGGCTTGGTGTGTAAAATGTATCAAAAATTATATTTTAATGAAACTTATTTGATGGGGATCAGTTGGTAGATGTATACAATAAATTATTAGATCATGGTTCAACTAAATTTAAACAGCATACTTTCAGTGATGAATTTGCTCTAGTTTGTTTTTATTTAATGTATAGCTTTGAGCTTTCAAGTAGTACTTGATTGATTTGGGCAAGGAATTAATTAATTCAGGCTCTGCTGAAGAAATGAATTAGTTTGCCTTCCTATATTTTGGGGCTTGTTCCTTGGAAGTATTAGTTTTGAATACGTGGATGATGTTTATTAAATACCGGTCCTGCTACCACAAAAATTGTAAATCTGAAATGGCACTTCAAGCCCCGACACTGTAGAAAGAGTTAATTTATGCCTGCAGATCCATAGGTTTAGCGGTAACATATAGGGATTTTCATTTGATTGTTTGATTCTGTATTAAAGAATTATAATATCATCATAATGTCACTTGATAAGTAGCAAGATATAATCTCAGCTGAAAACCAAGTATACTTACAAATAGTCCACATTTGCTGGGTGGAGAGAGGAGGGTAGGAGAGAAATAAAACAACCTCCTAAATGGACTGAAATATTCTCAGAAACCAACTGAGCATTTGGTCTTCTCTATGAAAAGGAAGTATCTAAACCCAGTGGCTTAATTTTTTGGGGGGTGACAGAACACCAGTACATTATAACTTGAAGGTTTACATAGGAAACTGCTGCAACACAGACCAAATGGGAAGATGTTTTTCTGACTCTTCAAGAAGAGTATGGTATCCTCATGCCAGCAGAAAATACTATGTCAGCTGTAAATCACAGCTTTGTGAGTAATCAGAAGGCAGCAATAGTCTCAGTGGGGACCGTGATTCAGTTTTTTGGAAGTAAAATAGGGCTTGTAAAAAAATGTTTAATTTATCTTCAGGTTATTCACAAAGCTTCATAAACTGGTGAAGTTGTGAAGAAGTGGAGAGCAGAATACTCCTCTTTGTTGAATATCCTTTTAAAAATGTCATTAGTTTCTTCAAATAAATTATTGAACTTCTATTTGGTTAATGTTGAGCTTGTTACCTGACTGTAAATTTGCTGATAAGACTTTCAGTTTCAGGTGAAAAGTCAACATACATTCAGGTGTAGAGGAATGCTAAGGTCCTCTAATTGGCTAATGTAAAGGAAGATGCTAGGTCAAGTTTCCTCTAATAAGCTGGCACAGTTTCCGTGTCTATGTGCCTTTTCCATGAGGCACAAACCCATGACCTGGCTCCTGCTGCTGCTGCTGCTCTACTGCTTTATAGAAACACATTATGGATGTACATTGATTGTTTGGACAGACAAGAGGAGGAAGATAGTGTGCAACAGCATAAACCTCCCAAATGTCTGGGGAGTGGTGTCATGTTCCAAACGAATAGCTTCATTTTCTCCAACTGTTAACTGGCCAAAGAAGAACTGGAATTTGTGGGCTGTAAGGAGGAACTGAGCATTCAAAACATACTAACATGATAATTAAAATAAATTGCCCTATACAATGTTTAATTTTATGTTTAAATCCTAATTCACATTTCTAAAATTAGAGTCAGATGAAACAATTCCATTAGAGGGCAGTAGTACATGTACATACAATGTGGCATGTACTAGATATTTAGTTTACAGTCAGCTTCCATATCACTATGAGCTGTATTCTGTATAATTTTTACATTATTAGTAAAAGGAAGAGAAAAATGATGCTAATATAATTTAACATACTAAAGTAATGCAGAAACACTTTGTAATATACAAGTATAATAGTGCACATCCTGTCATATATTAAAAAGACAAAACAAATATGGCAGAAGTGATACAAAAAACATGTAGTAGCTTTCAGCACTGTGATATTCCAGACAAAATATCAACTTTAAAGTTGTTAGTCTTTCTGTGTTCTTTCGGAATTATACAGTTTGTGTGTTGTATAACTTTAGTTCTGGGAAGTTTATTTTTTTTTTCAAATATCTTTCTTTTGAAACTTTGTTTTTCTTTATTTTATTAGCTTTAGCGCTTAAGTCCATGTGCAGATTTCTAGATTTTCGGGCGAAGGATTGCAGAATTGTGCATGCTTATTCAGGCACTTTTTAATCATTAAGCATTGAAAGTATATTTTGATTTGGCAATGATTTCTGCAAAAGATTTAGTTTTTTATGAGTTGTGTCTTCCAAGACATTAGATAATGAAGTGTAAGGCATGAAAGCCTAAATGCTTAGATTCTGTTTTTATTCATAATCTAACATTTTAATTGCTTTAATAGCTTTAAGCAGATGTACCTGGCCAATATGGCCAGTTCAGTGCATAGAAGCTTTATACTTTAAGATCTTGTGTATGTCTAATCCAAGCAATACCACATACATACCATTTCTTTTTCCATTTTCAGTTGTGTTACTTGATACTACAGCTGCCCTCGGAGAACTAGGATGGAAAACATTTCCTTTAAATGGGGTAAGTCACCCACCGTTTTGGCTTTGTTGGCTTGATTTTGGCATTCTGACAATCTGGAAGTGATTGGCTGTTCCACCTCAGTGGATATTCTTGCAATATAGGGTTGTAACAAAGATTTTAGTTGTTCTCAGGACTTGGAGCAGCCTGTTGTTGTAAGGAGGAATAACAGATGCAAAAATAACATGGGTGTGTGTTATTATGCCCTTCTCTTGCTTTTCTGATTGTTAAGAGTCTATCTTTAAATTTGATTCTAACTGTTACACATCATAAAGTTCCATATTTAAAATTCCTGTGCTGTGGGAATATGACTACATTTTTTTGTGAAATAAAAGGAAGAATCAGTTTTGATTTTATGACTTGAAACAAAAATTTAGTGGTTTAAGTAAGGATTAATATGGACTTCAGCATCTGGTAGAATGGTATCAGATCAGCTAAATAAAAAAAAACCATTAAAAATACATTAATGTCATTAAACGAGTTTAAACATTTAGAGGAAATATTTAACTAGGTTTGTTTTTTTTTTTTTTTTCTCCTGCACTGACCATTCTAAATTAAAGTTTCTTATTCCAGTGTAATGTCTTAGACGGGTTCACAGAACTGCTAGTACAGACTGACAGGAGGAGCTTGACATTGTGTACAGGGCATCAGATTGTTACAAGTATCTGATATACTTGAAGATTGTATGGCCAAGTGAGTGTGGGGAGGAGGAGCATTTTTACTCTTTGAAGTTCAACCATCAGTGCTTTGTCAATGGCTGCACTTCCAAAACCCATCTTCTCCTTTCACCTAGCTAATGCATGTAACAGAATATCAGAGGTGTTGGTAGTTTAACTTTTTAACACCTATTATATCAGCTTCTAGTTCTGATACCACTGTACATTTAGCTCTTCATTGTATATCGCTTGTTTTAATATTAGCTGGTGTTGTCTCTTAATTCTTGTGTATGAGACATATAATTACTCGCTTCTCTGAAATGAGCTCAGAAAATACTGTTTTTCTGAGTGAAAAGTCTTATTTCATGTTTAGTTATTTTATTTCTTGTGATCTATTCCAGAAGGAAGTAGAAATTGTCTATCCTCAGCACCTTAATAATACATTTTTATAACATGCCTTCTGTGTCTTTGCCCTCAGGGATTTCAAGCAATGTGACATTTCTTAATCTCAGCATATTTTCAATTTTATGGATTACTCTTTTTCAAAGTTTTCAATTTCTTTGTATTCCTAGACATACTTTCAGTCTGTTACAGATACTTCTGTGTTTTACATTTCATATGCAGTCTCATGCAGTCTGAGTTGTAGTTCTGAAAGTTTTAGTTCCTTCAAAAATCCTAGACAAAGCAGATTCTGTCATACACTATGACGAGAAAATAAAGCGAGGAATTTTTACTTTAGCAAAAATCAAATACTGTCATATACCATGACGAGAAAATGCAGCGAGAAGTTTTTGCTCTAGCTTTGTGATGAGCTCCATTGAGTTAAACAGTGGGTCTGGCATTTGGAAATAATACAAGGTATAATTTCAGTTATTCTGTAAATTCTTCAAGCTTTAGTTACTCCAATAACAATAACCACAATATACAAGCACAAAAAAACCTGCACTCAGAGTTGTTTTAAAACATACCTACTACAACGTATCTATTTTGGTAGGTCATACATACCGTTAACATTAGCTTTACAGCATTTTGGGGTTTTCAGGTGTCTTAGGACACAGCAAAGGCTGGTTTTTAAGAATTGTCAACACTTACTAGAATACAAGTTTACATTTGAGTCAGTACTTGGGATTGAATTATTGGAGAATTTCCCAAATAAGTACAATTTGTGTTTTTTGTTTGTTTGTTTGTTTGTTTTTAAAGTAGCTAGAGTAAATATATGGGAGAAGAGCGGCTTGTAGCAAGGAAAACATACAGAATAAGGTTTCCTGGGACATTAAACAGGCAGAAGAGGCTAGAGTTGAAAACAGTGAGAGGAACTGGACAAATTAAGTATGGAGAGGTGGCTAAGAGAAGTGTGCATGTACTGTTAACTCAGGAAGAAAATATGTCTAAACTGTTGATGAATTAATCTAAACTGTAAATGGGATAAAGATTTACATGTGCTACAAGGAAATTTTTGAACAAACTTTTTAGGAAGTTGTACAGGTGAGAATACATGATTTGGAGATGCATGATCCATTTAAGAGAGACTGTGAGATATTGGTCACATACAGCAGGAGATGACTGGATATGCTGGCAAACAAGGTCCTCCATTTCTCGCAACAGAATGAAGGAAAATGCCTTAGGTCAACATTCCAGGAAAGGCTGCTGTGAGCTGTAGGACCTAGTGGCAACGCTGCACCTCTGAAACGGTGCAGAAAGAAGGAACAAACACAAAACCCAAAATAAACAGTGGAGACAAATTATTTATATGAAATGAGAGTTATTTCTCTCACTCACTGAGAGTTATGCTGAACTGCTGATTAAAATTGATGTTCACTGATTTTTCAGAGTTGCCACTCTGACAAACTTCATTAAAATATACCAAAAGTAGATTTTGGTTTAGATATTTGATCATACTGACCAATTGCAAAAAGCTATTATAATATGAAAAGTTACACTACTTTGTCTTATAAAATATTAAAGATACTGACATTAAAAACTAATTGGAATGTATTTCTAAACTATTTCTATTAAATTTATTCTGTAATCCTGCACCTTATGCAAAGGTAGAAAAAAAAATTGAATTTACAAGTGTTTTTGTAATTAACAGAATATGACATTTGTATGCTTCTTCATGTCACTTTTGTATGCAATCTGAAACAAAAGGCCAATGTTCATGACAATTATTACTTGATTCTTATTAGAATGTAAGGCAAAAAGTGCTTTTGGGGTCATCTAACTCCTATTATACTTAGAGATTTAGTAAAGAGCAGTGAAACTGTTGTCTTTCTAAATCTTGCACAAATATCAGAGGTGTTGTTTTATGTTCACAGTGCTATCTAATCTGAGTTACTTATTTTTCCAGATGTAATTCAGAATATGGCATAATTATTCGTGTGATTGAGATTATCACTGCAGAAATAAGAACCTATTTTGTCCCATGATGGGCACATCAGCATTTTCCCTTTTCCTGGAGGAAGGTGGCAGATTCTGTTTTGTTTGTGCTTTTGGTAGAAATTTTTATTCAGATACTGCATAAATATTCCATGTTACTTTAATCAAACTTTTTTTTTTTTTATTCCCCAAAATAAATGTGTGTGTGATGTTTACGTGTGTAAGAAATGCCATTGACATATAGTTACTGATCTGACGAACATTTTTGAGTTAAGGAGGATGGGATGGTAGGTTTTCTTGAGGCTCTGACATTAACAGAAGTCATTAATTTTCTGGCTTACTCAGTCACAAAGAATTTTTTCATTAAATTAAATAGCAACTGAAATATTAATGCTTGGGATTTGGTTAGTACTGGGTATGCCTCAGAGATTTTAAAATAACAGGCTAGGGTGAAGTTCAAGAAAAAAATAGGAGGTATTCTTTTGGAATTTGCAGAACCTTAATCTTTACCTCCCAGAGGTTTTATTTATAGTAGATTCATAATGTAATGTTTGCAAGCTTTTAGCAGTTTTGGTAACCTTCAGAGGTACCTAGCCAAACAACTGAAGATACAACACAGTAGTTTTGTATGCGTCATTTGCATGTAATCCCATCATTTAGCTGCAAATATGAGTCATACACAACTGTGTTATCCATTCCTTGGTAATACATTATATGATTTTATTTTTTCGTTTTCTTCCCAGTTATTTGTACAGCCCTCCTGAAGCATGAGAATACAATAGTTTCTCTTACAAATGTGTTTTCTGTCTTTGCTTGTCAGATTTTTTTCCTTGTATTTTGAACAGGTAATAAATTAAGTGCTTAGAGCTACAAAAATGCAGTGTAAAACATTAATATCTTTGAGGTCAATAGAATCAGCTTTTGTTGATTGAGTTCCAGTTTAGCTTCTTGGTAATGGTCTGTCTAAAATTTCTACTTTAATAATGGACACACCTGATACTTCCTCTGTTCTTTCGGCTATAGTTTAAAATGACCAATTGATTTATGTGAAAGCATGTGCTTTGGAATGAAAGTAGATCTTCACTCAGCAAACTGTCACTCCATAACTTGAAAATGCAGGATAAGTTTTTTTTGAGTGGTACAAAAAAGTGGGAAGGAACCTTTTCATAGGTTTCAAAAGAGGATGTGAGTGTGAGCTAGTGGGCAGGCCAGTAGAGTTCATGTGAACCATTATCCAGGGTTCCACCTGAAGTAAATTCATTGACCTTGGGATCAGGATTATTTTTCGTAGGTTTTCTCAGTACAGCCTGTGGCGCTGTGAGTGTTAGAAGGGCAGGTTTTTTTCTAGGGGATTAAGCACTGTTTATGTAGTTAATAAGGTTTTGAAAATTAGGGAGGAAAGGAAAAAACCTGCAAGCCTAACTGAAATGTGGTGGTCCACAACCTTGACCTTATCCATTAGCAGTAATACTGAAAAAATATTGTACCCTGGGCAACTCCAGTTGTTGGGGTTTTTTTCCTTCTGACTTCAATTTAACTTTTAAAAAACCTATTATTTATTATTATTTATTACATTAAACAATGTAACACAATTTTGTGAGCAAAGTTTGCTGATTCCGGATAAACTTCTTCCATAAGTACTCCTACTTAGCTCTAAGAATGCCTTATTTTTGCATAAGCTGAATCTACTTTGCAACTGTTAATTTGTAATAAAGTGTTCTTATTTCAAGAAGAAAATAGATCATGAAAAAATATCCTGCTTCTAACATTAATCTAAACTTTAACTTGTGTGTAGCCACTCCATGAACTCCAAAAACATTTTAAATTTAGCGTAAAAGAAGGGCAAGGTGACTCATAACACAAGGCAGAGAGAAACTATTTTCATGTGAAAGGGTCTTGTACAACCTACCTTGACTTGTCATAGTAGGCAAAATGTACGGCCTCAGCAGTAAAGAGCCCACTAGAAATCCTCTAAATTATTTGACAGCTGCGTGAGTGATAAAACTATTTTAATAGATGAACAGTTTCCTTGTCAATTGTTAATTTTCCTGTTGACTTACCCACAGAAGTAATTCTGTTTTGAATATCTTCTTTCTTTGGGGGATCTTTTAAGGTTTTTAATAACTCTCACTGATATACAGTTTTGTTTTTTTTTCTGTTATGGATTTGTTGAGACTGGACTTGTCAAAGTACTGATTTTTTTTTCCTTACCAGACTGATTATTTTACCCTCTCTGTTAAAATAACTGCTTTATGGTAAATGCATCAGTCAACAATTCACTTTTCAGCTCCTTCTTAGCTAATTAGAAGACACTTCTATAGTTTATGGTAATATATTTTTTAATAGCATAGTACTGTTTGTCACCAGTACTCACTCACTAATTTTTTTATGTTGCAGTCAGAGATGACACTGAGGTTTTCCAGTGCCAGCCTGCAAACATCTCTTTCAATGTATCTGCATCCATTTTCACCTTCATTTTTTAGCTGTTATCTCTGAATGTGAGTGGGCCAATATGTCTTAGAACATTCTTATACGATATTTAAGATTTTTACCTATTAATTTTCTTAAGTAGATTGGTTATTTTTTGGAATTCTAATTTCCTTTGAAGTCATATAAAACACATGTTTCTTTTAAAGAAAGAGAGGGAAGCTTTATTAAAACTATCAATAAACAAAGCAATTAGCAAAAAAAAGTAGCACTGTCCAATACAAAGTCATTAGGTGCATAAAGAGTAGAAGACAGTGTAAGAAGTTAGCTAAGAAAGTTGACTTAAAAGAACAAAGAAAGGTAGAACAACTTTACTGTGCGAAATGATAATACAAGTATCAGGTTCAGCTTTAGGCACAACACACACGATATAGTAAGAAGGAATATAAAGTGGGGAAATGATAAATAAGAGAGAACAGAGCAAGTAAGGTGAAAGTGGTAAAAGACAGCAAGGTAAGCAAGTAAAACATGGGCAAGTATGAATAATGAAATCATTAATAAGCAAACAGAAAGTGAGGTTAGTGCATTAAACACGCTCAGGTAGCAGCATGGCTTCATAAGAAAAAGGGAGTGTATGGTAGATTTGGTGATACTTTGTGTCTACAATTTAGTTCTGCATTTCTTATTATCTTGTTATCTACAAGCAGAGAACTACATTTTAACAGGAAATACAGGCAAAACCAAAAATTCAGGCATGCGCCAAATTACTTAGACATTGACAGTCCCAGGGACATGCAGTATCCAAGAAAATCTTTTATGTTCTAAGAGATGCTCCTAAAAGAAACATGGAAACTTGACTGCCAGAGGCAAGTCATCTCATATTAGCAACAGCAATTCCTTTAGAAAAGCTTTCCTAGACATTTACCAGATCTTGTATATTCCCAGTTGTTCAATCCCTGGAGATGGAAATTAATCTCAAAAAAAAAATATCCCTCAACCTACCTTTTCCCTCATACAACTGTCAAAAAGGATTCTAAATATGGCATTGCAGAGCATGGTGTCTGATTATGTCCAAATTACAGCTCAAATACGTGACTCCAAATATTTTCTTTTATGTCTTTGCTGTAAATTCCCCTTATTGTGTGAAAATCTGATTAGCTTCCTTCTTCTTCCTTCATCCCTGTTAAATGTTCTGACAGCTAAATCCCTACCTTCTATTAAACTTGTTATTAAAACCACAGTCTCTGTGACACTTCTGAAATCCTGCTGGTGAGCTTTCATAGATGTAATAATGTATCTTTATTGCAGTTGAACTGCTGTAATAGAGGGAAGAACTTGGACTTTTGGATGCATTTTTTCTCAAAAACATACTCACTTCTGGTTAAAACTTCGCTTCTTGCTACTTCTGCAACATCTGTCCACATGGTTGCAGTTCTCTGTTTCACAGACTATGCAGAGTGTGCCCATGCCAACGGCATCCTGGCTTGTATCAGAAATAGCGTGGCCAGCAGGACGAGGGAAGTGATCGTCGCCCTGTACTCGGCACTGGTGAGGCCGAACCTCAAATTGTGTGTTCAGTTTTGGGGCCCTCACCACAAGAAAGACATTGGGCTGCTGAAGCATGTCCAAAGAAGGGTGGCGAAGCTGGTAAAGGTTCTAGAGAGCAAGTCTGATGAGGAGCAGCTGAGGGAACTGGGGCTGTTCTGTCTGAAGAAAAGGAGGCTGAGAGGAGACCTTATCACTCTCTACAACTACCTGAAAGGAGGTTGTGGCGAGGTGGGTGTCAGTCTCTTCTCCCAGGTGACAGGTGATAGGATGAGAGGAAGCAGCCTGAAGTTGCGCCAGGGGAGGTTTAGATTGCAGATGAGGAAAAATTTCTTCACTGAAAAGGTTGTCAAGTATTGGAACAGGCTGCCCAGGGAAGTGGTTGAGTCACCATCCCTCAAGGTATTTAAAAGACCTGTAGACATGGCACTTATGGCTTAGTTGTGGTCTTGGCAGAGTTAGGCTTACAGTTGGACTCAATGACCTTCAAGGTCTTTTTCCAACCAAAATGATTCTATGATCTGCGTGAAATAAAAGTGACACACCTTCAGACAGAAGTCTTTTTTTTGGTATTGACATTTTTTCCTGTTGACTTTCACACAACTTTAATTTTAATTATGTTTATTGGGTCTGTCTGGGATAAAGTTAATTTTACAGTGCTGGTAACACACCAGTAATTATTGTTTCTTCTTTTTAGAAGATATAGTTCAGCGAAACACTTGTTACTGAGTAAATGCAGTGGCAAGGCTTGAAATCTTACAGTCTCTGATATAAGGGTGATCTGATGAGGTGTTCCTTCTGGTCATAAAAATTTAAATATCTATTGAGTTCTAAATAGTTACAATATTAAAAGCTACAGTGTTACAATGGCAAAAATCTTAATTTGTCTGCATATGTAACCTGAAAACCCTCGCCACAGAACTAGCTGTGACTGTGCTGGGGATTTGAATATCTACTGGATACATGCAGGGTTATCAGAATGTGTTCCATCTGAAATGGTTAAATTCACAAAATGTGCCAGGCACTGTGACGAAGAGATATTATTTGTCATACTAATTTTTTCTTTGTACATGGATTTGGGCAGTATCCTGGTTATTTTTTGTTTGGTTTTGTGTGAAACATCTAATTACGGATTCCACAGAGGATAATTGTTGGCAAAATACACCTTTGTGTTCTTATTTGGATATTGCAAACACATTTGGGCCCATTTCTGCTTGCCACTGTACAGTCACACATTTAAAGCATTCATAGCCTAAGCAATGAGGTAAAATTTGCTATAAATAAAAAACCAAACCAAACCAAAAAACAACAAACAACTTGTAGGAAAGCAGATATAATGAAGGAGGATTATAAGCATATTTGAATGGTTCAGTAGAGAACAGCTATATACTTAAATAGTGATCTGTAATAGTAAAGCAATAAAAGTAGTCTCTAAACTGCTCAACAAAAAGCAATTTATTGTATTTTTAATGTACTATGTAGTAAGTCTCAACTTTATTGTAGTAATGTTGCACATACTTTTTGTATTATTTTTCCATTCCTGTTTAATTTAGATGGTGTTATATGCAAGTATATTCCTAGCAAAGGCAAAATTTCCTCTATATAGCTGGAAGTATGGGCCATCTGCAAAGCTGAAGCATTTTTCTTGATGGTTTTTTGGTAGGGTGATCTCTTACTAGGATGTCAAACTAGGAGCTTGTCATCTCCATTTCATCTTCCATGACTGTTCAAATATTTAATCCAAAACATACCAAGGGGGGTAAAATCTGTATTGAAGCGACATAGCTGAAATTCAAGTCTATCTACTTAATAATGAAATGATATGACCCTTAATGAGTTGCGCTATTTCTTGCCCAAGATCAGAACTTCTCTGACTCCCTCCTCACACCAAATACTCTTTGCTTTCTTGCTTGACTATGCTTTCATGACCATTAAGGACTCTGTTGTTGGTTTTTTTTAAATAGCTTTTGAGTAGCATCAGGAGCATAATAAAGAAAAAGTAAACAAAACAGGCAGTCTTGTAATTCTTGATGCAGAGAAGTACTATTAAAAATGCCAACCTTTTTTTCCTTAAAAGGTTTGTTTACACTTTGGTTAGAACTAGTTCGTGCACTCAATGCTTTAAAAATGCCAACCTTTTTTTCCTTAAAAAGTTTGTTTATACTTTGGTTAGAACTAGTTCATGCACTCAATGCCCAGAAACTTCCAAACAGCAAATGTAAAACTATTTACTTCATTTTCTTAGGATACTGATTTTTAATGCATCTTGTGTAATACATATCCTTTAATTATAATGCATAAAGGAAATTGATAATTTTTCAGTATAAGTTATATATTGTATAGCAAAAAAGGGCACAGAGTGGCAGTAGAATGCATAAAGGAAATTGATAATTTTTCAGTGTAAGTTGTATATTGTATAGCAAAAAGGGCACAGAGTGGCAGTAGCAGTACTTATATTTTCTGTAATGTTTCTCATTGTAGGTATGAGAAACACTGTAAGTAGCAGAGCACAGTAAACGTTTAACTTTTTCAGTTGTGCGGCCCCACAAAATGTATGTTAAATCCTGTATTGTTTTTTCAAACATACGTTGGTCGGAAGCTAAAATAAATCAGTTTTTCAGTTGTGCGGCCCCACAAAATGTACGTTAAATCATACGTTCGTCGGAAGCTAAAATAAGTCACAGTACCATACATGAGTTGCACACCTCTGTACTCAGTGCATGAAAAATAGCTTTTAAGTCTTTGTAGGTTTCCCATTCATATCTTGCATTAAGAAATTTACAATATCTTGGCTTGCCAAAAAGGGCAATACGAAAAAAGCATGATTTAGTGAAAATTAATACATTCTTATTTTTTTTCCTCTAGAGAGAGAATCATATCTTGAGAAGAAGACATGCTGGGTTGAGGATAGAAGAATTATACATTTAAATTGTGTGGGGTATATTTTCAGCAGTGTTGAATTATTGAATATTTATGGTTTTGGACAACAAGTAAATACTCTGAAATTCAAAAAACTCACTCATATCTATTTTCAATTAAATATAATTTTGTTCTAATGTAATTCAGCATTCACTGTGCACACTCTTGCAGCTATAAAGAACATCAAGTTGAATGTTGCCTTCATTACAAAATCATGGAAAAGAAAGGACGAAAGGAAAGTAGAAGAAAAGCAATATTTATGGAAATACGAGGTGCATACAGAACATTTCTTTATCTGAACCATTGTATTTTTAGAGAATAAGAACCACTATACTGAACTCATGGGAAATACCCCTTAGAATTCCTGTGCACTTAGGAAATGGTCTCATGAATACTTAACTAGTTGATAAATGTCTAGGTATTCTGAAAAGCAATCTCTCTGGATTTTTCAAAAGCCACGAAAATATTTTTTTTCCACAAGAAAAAGGTAGAAGTGGCAGCATGAATACTTAACTAGTCGATAAATGTCTAGGTATTCTGAAAAGCAATCTCTCTGGATTTTTCAAAAGCCACAAAAATATTTTTTTCCACAAGAAAAAGGTAAAAGTGGCAGCAGCAAAAGACACTTCACTGTCTCGGGACCAGTTGCTGCTTTTTACTTATATGCTGTGTTAGGTAATTGAGGGAAGCTCTAGGTAAACTGCTGCTTTCTTTTTATCATTTTTAGTGACAGGAATATTTTATTTTCTAAAAGTGAATATTCTAGGTATAATGAAAATGAAAGAAATAATATATACTTAATGGTTTGCAGTAACCTGACCTTATATTAGAAGCCTTTACTTAAAATTAACAAAAAGTTTTAAAAAAACAACCAAACAAAAAAACCAACCCAGCTTTACTTTTGAACCTGTTACAGATGTTTAAATATATTGAATGAATTTATGAAGTTACAGAAATATAACTTAATTTATCAAGAATTCTGCAAGCTTGAAGTATTCTCTGAGCCACTTTTAGATACTTAAGCACACACATATTTGCATATTGCAGTAAATCATTTATGTTCTAATGGTGCTTTAAATTATGTGATGTAACATGGGTACCAATGATTTTAACAGTTCTAAGGATGGAAAGATTGTATACCAACAGATTTTCTGCCCCTCTGGAATTCTCACCGAGTGGATCTTAGTACAGCAAGTAGCAACAGTCTTGGGCACAATTAAATGCTGTTATACTTAGAGTTTTTTCCCTTGTAGTGCTGAGACAGACTTTTCCATGTCTTATTGAAAAGGTGTGGGACAAGAACGACTCTTATTACTACCATTTTGACATTATCTATGATCTTAATGTTAGTTGCAGTCCTCAAGGGCTGATACATTTAGTTTTCTTCCTTGTAGGTAGAGACAAGTTTCTCCCTTTTTTTCCTTGCTCCATTTGTTTTCCTTTGTCTGTATTTTATCTTCTGTCAAAAGGCTCCTGTTTTACCAGCTTCCCCAATGACATGTCCTTTCTTGTACATGAAGTCATGCTAAAAGCTTGAGTAAACATATAGGCTATGACTCTTGCTAGTTAAAAGATGGCCAAGAAGCAGTAGTTAGTTGGAGTAGTGATGGATTGTTAACACTCCTTGCCTATTTACCTCCTCCTTGTTGCTTTGAAGTGATCCTACTTGCTGTCTCTAAGACAAGTCTTCCATGAATTTAGGGCTGAGATGAGATCCTGACCTTCTTAGAAGCATTGGAGGAGTAAAACTAGGCCTGAGAGTACTGAGGAAATTATTCCAGCTGGACTGAAACCATAGTGTTAAGTAAACCCTTCTCTGCTTTGCTCTCTGTGCCAGTAGAGGTCTGTCTCTAAACCTCTAGTACAATGCTTGAGCTTGAAAACTCTTCTCTGAGGAACAGTTAACATTTAAAGTGTGCAGTAATTGCTAGTCCAAAATATAAAGAATTGTAAACTTCAGATTTAAGAAGAGACACTTTCCACTGTGATTTGCACACATGATTTAGTGTGCATATCCTGCAAAGGGATCCAAGCAAGTACAGAGGCCTTTACCACATAGATTATGTATTTATGTAAGCAGTCATAGTAGAATTGGATACTCTTCACATAATCCTAATAAACTACTTCAAAAAGTAGAAAATAATGTGTAGATATATTTATTGACTGCTAATAAGGAAACGGAATTATTTTTAATAATCACAATTCTGTGAAGATCAAAATAGAAAGAAACCTAGTAGAAAATCAAAGTGTTTATGAATAATAACTATATTTCAGATTTAAGAGGATAATCCTTCTCTATTGTATTTAATCAAAAGCATCCCTTCCTAAGAGTTTAAAGCATAATACATGACTTGCAGAAATAAATTGAAAGGTCACAAGTGCTGCTGAGATGTAGAACAACATTTGAAGAACACAGATGTTCTAGTTGACTTTTTGTTTTGTTTTGCTAAGATAAGCATATAAGCTTGAAATGAGCGGAAATAGTTCGTCTCACTTGGCAAAATTGTACTGATTTCATTTTTTATTTCTGGAGGCTTAATGATTCTGTGGGTTTTTTTTAGAAACAACTGAAAGTTTTCTAGTGGATACAGACAGACAAGATGAAGGTGGAGGTGGACCTACCTCTGCGTATCTTGATGTTGGGGAAGGATCTTATCAACCAAATCTGCTTAAAAAACCAAACCAGCAAAGACTCCCAAACAAGGCTATCACTGAATGTAACAAATATGTAATGAATTCAACTAGCAACAGTTATTTTAAGAAGTCTATTCATGTTTCTTTGGAATTGACTAGTAGTTTTAAAAAACTGAGCATATTACAGAGTAAGTTAAAAAAAATGAAAGTTTAAATTGGCAGGCAAAACAGCTAAATTATGGGATGATGTGCTTAACATGGCCTTGTTCAGTGATTTCTCTGCATGTCTGTTAGTATTTTTTGTCAGCTTTCTGTACTATGAGGAATACTTGCAGTTTCTTAATTTTTCTTAAGGAAGAGCTCAAACATTTTGTTTTGCCTCTCAGCTAACTGATACATAGATACTCTTGTATTACGCTTAGGACTAGTAAATCATGAAATGGTGAGCATTAGGCATATAATTTATGTCATAAAATTTGGCTAGTAAGGTTAAACTTACTGTACCATAGATGTTGCTGCATACTCATGTTGGGTCTTGGTATGTCAGAAGAATGCTACTAATAATTTTATATTGAAATAGTTTAAAAGGCTAATGGAGTTCATTATCATCACCAGCGTAACTAAGGAGATTGCTTTGGTTCCTTGTTTCTTGTAAGATAGCTAAGGGGATTGACTTTAGCTCCCTGATTCTTGCCATGATGACTAAGGGGATTTGTTTAAACACCCCATTTCATGTGGTATAGCTACTATAAAAGGATTAGTTTTGGATTCCACTTTCATGTGGGAAAGCTAAGGGGATTAGCCTTAGCTTTTCATTCCGTGACACAGTAACTAAGGGCAGTTGCTTTTGCTGTCCGTGTGGTTGCATCGAATTTTTTCTTGCCTTTTCTGTTCTTGGTTCAGTTTCTTTTCCTCTGTTCTTACAGCCCAAAGTTATTTTACTTCAAGCTTTCTGTCTTGTTTTAGAAGGCCCATGGGCTGTACTGAACTTTTTATCCATCAAGTGAAATTAATGAGAAGTAGTGAAATTCCATGTGGTTTTTGTTCTCTTCCTTATTGAAACTCAAACATTAGTATTTCTTTGGATAAAATAATGCAGGAATTGCCATAACTGATCATGCTGCTGGTCCATCTAATGTAGTATTTTATTTCTGGCAGTGAACGTGACCATGAGATTCAGGTATAGATGAAGGGCTCAGAGGACTATTTACACTGCCCATTGGTGCAAAACTGCAGAGATTCTTGAGTAAATCCAATGAGGTTATAATCTGAGCCACAGGTAGTATAGGCAATTCAGCACTAAATCCAAGACAGTAGGCACTCTGGAAGGGCAGGATTTGTTAGCTGTGGAGCAAAACCCTAGACTTGAGTGCTCTCAGAAACTGTCCTTGTGTTTCTGCACAGCTTCTGTGAATATACCAGTTCCCGTAGAAAACACTTTAAGGCCTTTGTGCCAAATTGCTTTGTGCAGCTAGCACAAATTAATATTTTCAAACCACCTAGAAGTGAATGAGCTGTCTATATGTAAATACAAAACAAGTACTTCACGCCCAGCTAATGAATTTATGTCTGTGCTATTAAATAAACCATGATCTGTACTCTGGCTTTGAAGAGAGGTGTCTCCGCAAAGCCATTTTAAATACTTGCTCTTGTCTGAGACCCTAGGGGATGAGCAGTTTTTGGTCTATAAAGCCAGAAACTAATGAGCTTCTTTCTTTGACAATCTGTTTTTATATATTTTTTATTCATATTTATTTGTGTAGTGAAGTGAACATCTTGAAAATTTAGGTTTTTACTTAATAATGTGCTTTCACATATGTCTATCTTTAAAAGTATAGGTATTTCTTTTGAAGTGGTGTGCTTAAAGTTAAAAATGTGTTTGAACTCTGTGAAAAGCTGGCCTTGTATATCCATATTGTGTCAGAACACATATTTATGTAAGCAATCAGTAGAAAACAGATGGTGACTTTTAGTTTACTAACCCATTAGCTCACCACAGGCCTCATCCATACCACTTGCTGGAAGAAGTCCCTGTCTGACATGCACTATCCAGGTGCACCATGCTGAGAAAATGTCTAAGGCAGTGCTAGTTCGCAAAGACCAAAGCCACACTGGAGGCTCTGCTAGCAAGTAAGCTGTACGGACGATAGTGCATCAGTGTGAGCCTACTGCCCTAGCCCCGTCTACTGCACTAGAACAGACATAGGACAGTAGAGTTAAGAGAATATTTGCAAAGACATACGCTGTTTTCCAGTTTTGGTCCTCCACAGTGGAATACAGCAGAACTATTTCAGCAGCTACCTTCTGCCATTATTAGCTGTCAGCTCAAAAGCTGGTTGTTTTTGTTACGTGTGCGGCCACTTCAGTGTTATACATACAGTCACGACTGTATATGAATATGAGAGACGTGCAAATCGACATATACTCCTCTAGGAATCTTTGCTCTTATATCTGGTCCACTGAGTTGTACAATTACCTGTTTTGAGATTACAGCACATTCTGGCATTTCTTTTGTACTTTGTGCAGCTCAGTAGGACTCAGTGTTTGAATTTGTCCCTTCAGTGCCCTAACTCAACTTTAAATTTCCAAAGCTCTTTTGCTGTGACATTGTTCCCTTTGCCTCTAAAATAAAATGCAACAAAACGATTAGAAAAGAAAGCTGATTTTGTGTGAAATTTTGCCCATTTCTGAAGAGAAAAAAGAAAACTGGAGAACTTCTTCCAGAAGTGATAACTTGACAAATATATCTTGAGCCTTTTGTAGAGTAGGTGGTGGTATGTTAAGACAAACATGCAGGAAACCACCTCAGTGAAAAATCAAATTCTCTGTAATGTGTTATTATGTAATGGATAATTATTTTGATTTATATACGGAAGACTGTTTATAAGGGTAAAGGATTTCCTTCTTTGACTGCTACAGAAGGGCCAGGATAACAGGGTGTGAGTTACTCCAATGGATTTAATCTGAATATTCCTTCCTCATCAGAATCATCATGAATCTACAACCTGGTTGCCTAAGCAGAGATCATTTATGATCTGATTATTGCATTTTGTATTTCTTGACTCTCTTGGAGTAATGTAGTTTCCTGCATGTGTTTTAAAGTTACGAATATACAATAAAATATGGTACTAGGGATAGCAAATTAATCACAAACCATGAGATGAATTTTGTGTAGTAAAGCTTGAATCTTTACAGAGTATTGAGACAGGTTTTTCACTGCTATTATGTTTATGCTTTTTTTGTAGTTCTGTTGTATATAGTAAGGCTTTTTAAATTTTTCATAACATACGCCTTTCATCTACATGTGCCTGTAGAGTTAGGATTAGTCAGAAAAAAGACAAAACTTCAGTGAACGCAAATTTAGACATAGGAACATTTACTAAGCATAGAGAATTGTAGGGTTTTTTAACAAAGTGTAAAAAATAGGCTCATAGCAGTAACTATAATACGTGGTTATAGTCAACTACATTACATTACACAGAGGAAAGAAGTCTAGAAAGCTTTTTTGGCTTTCAGCCCCAGAAGAATGTTCTCTTAACTGTTCCATTCAAAGAAGTCTTTTCTTTTCAATAACCCTCTTTTACTCCTCATTACAAAGTAAATAAATTAAATATTAGTGATATGTTGCCAGTAAGCAACTTCAAATTTCACTTCATTGCAGGAGTTGAATGTTTATTACTCATTTTTGATCTGCTTACATTTGCACTGATATGTCAAAGTTGGTTTATTAAAATGTTAGGAATGATGATATGTAATTGTTGTGCTTCCTTGGCATAGGACATCTAAACAGTGTTGAGTAGTGTCATAAAAGTTCTGCATCACCTACATCACACCTGAATTCCTTAGGAGTGGAATTCAACAATTTTTAGATACTGTGTGGTTCACATGGCAAAGAAAGCACAGCTCTGTAAAGATCATAGCCTTGTGTGATACAATTTGTAATTACTTTCATTACGCTTGATAATATGACATTAGAAGAATAATACTTTTATTCAGAATCTTAGTTTGTCTAAAATAATGCCACAGATAATGCTGACTGACTTGATATTTGAGACAGCAACATTCTTAATCCCAGGATTTTTAAAAATCCTTTTAAAGAGTAAAGTACATTTTGAGACCTTAAATTAAAGGCAAATGTAAAGTTCTTACCATTCATGGATTTCCATGCTCTTTTTCACTTATTAAAGAAAACAGGGGGCTAAATTTTACCACTTGCAGGTGAACACAGAAGAAACAGGGAGAGTGTCTTGGCCACCATCTGAAAGTGGAGTACTTTCTTATCGACACCTTGGTACAGATGTAGATGGCCTTGGGATACCTGGTAGAACTCCTTGATCTAAAAATTTATGCAATATAGGTTTACAGCTGTGTCTTTGGTACCTGTTAAAGTTACAGACATGGGTGATATGGACAGCATATACCTCAAAAATGTGTGAAACCCTACAGAAATACAGTAACAAAAATCTCGGAACCATTGGCATACAGAAGTGGCATACATTAAATGCATCTTACCAAAAGTAAATTCATCTACCTAAAACAAGAATGGAGGCAGAACAGTAACTACGAACACAAGCACAGAAAATATTACAGTTAACTGCCTCTGGAAGTGGACCACAAATATTTGGGCGCACTAAATATGTGCTCACCTGAGACCACACTGGGCATTTAGCTTAACCTGTAGATTTACACCAAGGATTTACTGCATTTTCCATCACAGATGGAAGCATGCCAGAACAGGGGTTTTATGTATGTAAAAAAATCAGAACCTTTAACTTCAGATATGGCTCTTTTAGTGCTCTTAAGGTTTACACTATGCATCCATGGATCTAACTTTCCATTTGCCTTTGATGGGGACTACACAGCCAGAGGATGTTTTGTCAGGTATCTCTAGGAATGTGTGACAGTTATGCAGGTGTTTTTCAGAGTGCAACTGGAAGGACCAACATTTTAAGGAGAAGGGAATTCAGTAAAAAGTTTTATCTGAAAATGAGTTTCAACGTCCATAAAATTTTGAAAGAGAATTAAATACTAATTATTTTCTTCTTAAGGGAATTGATAGATTGACATATCTTATAAAAAGGAAGCTCTAATTTTAAAGACCTTGTAGACAAATGACATAAATTATAAGATTTTATTTTCTTGGGATCTGATTCTAATTTGAGAATTCTAAAGGGTGTCTTCTCATCCTCTGTAGAATTATTGTGCATTCTTTTCTGTCCCTAACATAATGAAAAGAGTTTTCTAGCTATGTGACAATATATTTTGTATATCTGGTATTGTACCTTGCTAAAGAGTTGTTGAAAAGTTTGGACTTCAGCTACCTAAGAGAAAAAATAACACTATACAAAAATGCTAAAGGAATTTTGTTGTGTGAATCCTGGAATTAGTCAAGAATAAAGGAATGATCAACACATGCCACATTTTTACTCTGATTTTCTTCATAGACAGATAATAAAATAAATTTTTATCAGAAAATTCTCAATGTTTTATATAACCATGACTGTTTTCAGTTTTGTCACTTTCAGTTTAAATTAATTAAAATACTGTGTTAAGTGCAGAGAGCATTTGTTTAATTCATTACTTGCTGACTTGTTAATAGCCATATGGTATTATAATATATAAGTATCTGTAGATTATTCTCTGTGGTCATGCATGTCTTATCATGTGCTACATTTTAGAAATTACTATTAGATCCCAATTGTTATAAGTCTAGCTTTTTTGTACCCTGCTGTCTCACAAGTTTTCTGGCTGCATTTGTCAGTTCATTTGCCTTACTTCTACTCCTTTCCAATCTGTCAGCAGGCTTGCAACATTTTCATTTCTGCTAGCTGCATCAGTTAAATTCCCCTCAGTGTTCAATCTGTTCTGCATTCATTTTGCCACATTCTGTGCTGAATTTATAATTGTGTCTAGAAATAGTAACTGACAGTTGGTCAGTTGGAAAATGGGACAACTAAGAAATTATGATGACATTACTTTAATGTACTTAAAACAAAAATGACAAATAATATATAGGGTAATTTAATAATGAAGTACTTCATTTATGACAACAATGTTATGATTGAATTTCCTGAGTCGAGTGAAATTTTGCTTTTTTTAGAAAATATTAATGCCTTGTAATTCAAGTACATAGTCTCCATCTTTAAATTTTCGCCACCATCTGTAAAATATCCCCAACTACATCTAGCCTTTGAGATGTCATGATCCCAGTTATCAAACACTGAGGGAGGATTTGCTCTGGTCTCCCATGTCCACATGAGCTAAATTAGATTAACTGGGAGGCTTTTTATTGCCCATGTAAGTTTATATTGCTATATCAGTTGATTATTGTTTGGGACTTACATGTCAGCCAAGCATGTATGTATGACATACATGTAAGACATGTATGTAAGACATGTCATCAGTATGTCATCTTAGTGCAGTATTAGAATATCATGCATCTTTGAGCACTGGAGTTCTTTTTCTTTATTATGTTCATATTCATAGGCATAACCTCTAAATCTTCAACATGTAAAAATACGTATCAGTTTATATCTTCAAAGCATTGTAAAAATGCTTTCAAAACAATACAAAACTGACCAACCCCCCTGAAACATAACCTTTTGGCCTTCCTCTCTGGAAGTACATGTCAAAAACAAATATGCTGTTTTCCAGCCAGCAACAACAGAGATGTTTGTCTGTTTAGCATAGTGACATTCTATGATAGCATCTACTTTTGCAATCATAATTTTTTTTTATTACAACTATGCATTTGTGTTAAGAATATGTCAGCAAATGAATACTAAAGTGATCCCTAGGAATTTTTTGAATAAAAGATGTGCTCAGATTATTATTTAGGAAGGCCTTTTGCATGAAAGCTTGCTGGACATATTCAGTGCAGTAACTGTTTTATGAAACAGGAATTAGTAAGAGAGTGTGTCCCTTTTTAGGTCATGTTAACCAGGTAATATTGCATGTGTCACATTCAGGAGTCATAACAGCAGCTGGTTTTGGATGGATATTCAAGGACTGAGAATAAAGAATTAGAGATGTTGACAAGTAGGCTAGCACTATTCTAGTTTGAAAGATGAAATCCTTCTGAATGTAAGACACAATACAGGGATTTTGAAGATGTCACTTTGAAGAGAAAAAAAAGAAAAAAAAAAAGAGAGGCATAATTTAAGATATTTTTCTCAACAGCTAATACCATGATCATTTCTTTAAAGTTTGTGAATTATGAGGTCATCCTCATCTGAGGTACATCCTCATATGAGGCACGTATTGGTGTTACTTTTTTGTGTTATGTATTACTTCATTGCCAAATATAGACATGCATTAGAATTCTAGTTTTTATTCAAGCTGATGGGTAAAATCAGATAAAACACATCATGCCAAATGTTTACCATATGTCTGAAGTGCTTCAGAAGAATTGCATCTATAATATAATTAAATTGCCAGAAAAGCGAGTGAAGATAATCAGTGTAAGTAATCTGAAAGTGCATGAAAGTGACATAGGACAATTGGTAAAATAGATGCAATATATATTAGAAATGAGTTTTATCACTATTTCAAAATGTCATAGTATATTAGCTTGCAGTGGAATATACTGGTCTGAAAAGTACACAATGATATTTCACTACAATATGAATTTCAATAAAGCTTAGCAGCTGAGTATATTTTCAATATAAATTTGACAGACAAGATGCTATTTGGGAGGCAATTTGCATCAAAAAATTTATAAAGAATGATGCTAAGGGTTAGTGTATTATTGCTTCAGATAGACTAGATGATATAATACACAGTAGAAATCTTTCAGATCAGTGAAATGGATCATTTGACAGATAACTCCAATTGATTTTGGCACAACACGATTAGGTACAAGTTCGAAAGTTTGACCTACTCATAAATTTAATAGACTATGAAATTATTAGAATGAATGTTGGAAATGCAAATTTATGTGTCCTTTCTCCTACCAAGAAAAACTAGCCAATATTCTCCCATGTTGAATGATATGATGACAAAGACTACTAATTTTACAAGAGATAAGCTGAGAGGCTTGCAGGTACCATGGAAGATAGGATCTTGACAAAGAAGCACTCTCAAAAATTGTCAGAGTTTTTTTTTAAAACAAAGAAATGAGATAAAATACCACATATGTGATAATACATGGCATAAGTAGTGAGGTGGGTGCTGGCCTCTTCTCTAAAGCAACAAGTGATAGGACAAGAGGAAATGGCCTCAAGTTGCACCAGGGGAGGTTTAGGCTGGATATTACACACACAGAAGCAAACTGAGAGTGATCAGGCATTGGAACAGGCTGCCCAGGGAAGTGGAGGAGTCACCATCCCTGCAGGTGTTCAAGAAACGTGTAGATGTCGTGCTTAGGGACATGGTTTAGTGAGTTCAGTGGTGTTGGGTTGACGGTTGGACTTGATGATCCTTGAGGTCTTTTCCAACCTTAATGATTCTATGAGTCTATGATAAGTTTTGTCAAAACTAGACATTACTTACACTGCCTGTCAGGATTGCTTCGAATCTAGCACAGTTAAACTGATAATGATATGACCCTGACTTATCATACAATGCATTATTAATTCAAAACATCTATCTTACTCAAATACATTGTCATACATATGTTTCTTACTGGAGATTACATATATTTTAAATGACTTTGCAGTTCAGAGAACTGTTTATGCATTTGAATTGATAGTAGGGATACATAATTTTTCCAAACATACAGTTTGTAGACGTCAAACAAAATGTGTTATCAATTTGTTGGTCAATGTGTCTTTGGTTACGTAAATTTTGTGGTTGTACCTGTGTATCTTTTGAGCAGGCATATGAGGAAGGCCTTTCAGCTAGGACTTCATGATATGCTATCTGAGTCACCAGGGTTTCTGCCTTCAGAACACTGCTGGAATAGCTTCTGTTTCACTAAAAAAACACCCACAGAAATAAACTCTTTGTTGTAAATGTTTGCATGGGATTCATTTAGATCTGCTTTTGTAACAAAGCACTAGAAACCTTTGAATTTATTCTTTTGTCTTTCTCTGTTGCAGCTTACAGACTCATCCTCTTCTTTACATGTGTAATGCTCTTCCAATTAAAAACCAAAAGTAGAGATTGAAATGGTGTCTTACAAGAAAGTACTGTTCGTGTTTTTTGCAATTTATACTGGACAAATTTGCCCCAGGCAAGTCAACACTGTTCTGTTGTTTCTCACATGTTTGTCCTACTGAATGAATATTTTCTACAGTATAATGTCATATATTACCAACAGGTCATTGGGTAAGTAAATCCTTCCCAGTGTTTCTTAAGTGTTAAGAAAATAATAAGTGCAAGTTTAGATTAAAAAGGGAAATAACTTTTGCTTACTGGTACCTTTTCTGTTACTGTAAACTGATTAATCACATCCATGAAGTTTTTAAATATGTTTTAAAAATACAGCTGGGGGCTTGTTTTATTTAGTCAAAGTCCTATAGGTAAATACAAACCATCTTTCTCTACTGAACTTGCTTTATTCCTGTTAGAAGCTCCAACTCAAAGTCTCAGTACTCATGATTTCTTCAATACAATTTTGAAATTTCTTATCACTAATTATATTAGTTTAAATTCTTTCTTAGATTTTTTTTGGTAGTTGTAGACTGGCTTCCAGTGGACATTTTGTTCGTGTTTCCAGTTCAAGAAAGAAAAATACACAGAAAATAGCAGAGAGGGAAGAAGACTTGGTCAGAAACTAAACTTAGTAGTTTTCCTTTTGATTTAGACAGGATCAGTGCACCCCAGCAATGTGACAGTGCTCTGCTGTAAAGTGAAAAATGGATACAGATAGGGAAAGTTTTGTTTCTCCTTTATGGTGGCCTACACATTGCTATTCTTTTTGTTTTAAGTAAAGATTAAACTGAATTAGTGCTGTTACTCTCATGCTACCAGTCTCTTAAGAAAAAAATCTAATTTGGAATTGAATAAGAAGTTCAAAAAAGAAACATTCCTCTTTACATTTTCGGTCAAAAATCTGTGGAATCTGTAATTTTTTATACAATTGAAAGGGAAGAATAGAAAAACACACTGATTAGGAAAACCATGTAATTCAGCAGTTATGTCAGGTTATAATCTAAGTAAATTAGATTATTTTAGGCTGTTGAGACATAAAAAGTTGAATCAATGGATGGAATTGAGAATGTTCAGACTTTATATTTAATTGGTAGCACTAGAAAGAAGGGGAAGGGAAAGATGATGATTTTTGGAAGTAATTGTATCTGTTAGAAAACAATATATATATATTTTTTTAAAAAAATTCCCATTTATGTGGAGAGGTGGGATTATGGTCAGTTAAACTACGTGGAGTAGTTAGGTCAAAAAGTGTGGAAAGAAATAATCTACTGTTAGTAGTAGACATTTTTCAGGAGGATGCTTTACATATGTAAGCACAAGCAGTCACTTTGTTGATGTAAACCATGCCTCACTATTGGCTTTGTAAGTGTAGCTGTAGCAGCAGAGTTGTACCTATGAAGACTTAAAATGGTAGCTCTTCAAACTACAGATGTGATGCTTAGTAGTATGCATTGTTTCTACTGTGTATATTTATTATTGAAATATAAATATTCTTTTACAGAATTTATACATTTTACAGAGGGTTCATTTAAGTTGCAATCTCTCCCTGTTCCATAGAAAATGATTTTTTTACATTTGGCCTGCAAATAATTCTGATGCTGTTATAAACAGACACAAGACAAAAGAGGAATCATATACAATCATTGTACGTGTACTCTACTGAATTTAAAAGCAAGCAAAAGTTCCCAATGTTCTCATTAGCTCTGCTTTCCCCTTTGAGAGAATTTACTCTCATCACTGCTTCA
Organism: Pterocles gutturalis; assembly: GCF_000699245.1. Lineage (NCBI taxonomy): Eukaryota > Metazoa > Chordata > Aves > Pterocliformes > Pteroclidae > Pterocles > Pterocles gutturalis. Next base: position 7,897 of record NW_010125687.1, on the reverse strand, counting down.
CCACTGCCTTATACAGTGCTTGCGACAGATGAAATACACCAGAGTTTTAATAAGGTTTTACTGTAAGTGTTTTATGGAGATCAGGAAGAGGTTTCATACAATATGATAAGTGGACACTTACTGTAAACAAACAAAAACACCACAATGGATTTTGTTACAGCATGTGATTATACCAGCTGTATGTTTTTTGTTACAGGAGAACAATAAATCTGTTGTGGAAAATTGCAGCTGAAGGCTTGTTTAATTAAACTAAAGGGAAAGTACATTTATAATGTACTTTGTAGTGAAAGGCAGCTCCAGCAGCCAAACCCAGAAATTTGACATTGTCAGGTTGACATCATTGACAGAAATGTGACCAGAAAGGTCGTATTCGTGCGTGATTTCTGCGTTTATTTGTATGGATCTTTTGGGGCCAGACACCTAAGGAAAACTGCGAAGCAAATGTTAGTTCTGAAGTCTCTTATAACTGTAGAAAGTTATGATATAGAGATGGTTGGTCTTTGCTGAAGTACTAGAATTTGTTTCTGTTCAAGTTTCCCAGTTGATGTTAATGCCTGCTGTCAGACAGGAAAATTAATTCACTATGCAGAAGAGATGTAAGTGAACAGTGATCTAAGCTTCAACAAAGTTTTCATGTGGTTTCATAGATTACAGTTAACCCATTTGTGCTATTGTTCCTCTAGCTATTCATCACCTAACCTCTTGTAAGTGGAATGGCAAAAGTGAGTTGTGAGAAATAGTTTAGAGGCCAGACAGCCTAGTTATTTGTGTAGGCACACAACAGTAGACAAACTAATAGAGAGGGAGGTGCAGTGTTCTAATATAATTTAAACAAAGAAAATAAAACAAAACCCAGTAAAGATATTAGAGAGGAGTGACATGGTCAGAGCAACAAGTAATTAAAAAAAAGGCTAAGTCATGTTTTGCATAGACTGAAATGGGCTTGTAGAAGTGAGAATATTCCCTTCGTGTGTTCATTATCTTTAATAAAGAGGAATTTGAGGAAGATACAATGTTTAAGCATTAAAAAAAAAAAAATACACTAAAGCTTATTTCTGTAGTCCAGCAAATCCACTGTACAGGCTCTGAGAATTAAATCCTTAGTGGAAGTTGCTGTCTTGATCAAGTTAAGATGATTTTTTCAATTTTCATTCTAAATAGCATCATAGTAGGCAATTCCTGAGAAGAACGTATTTCAGTTGGACTGAATTTCTCTCTACCGCGTTATACCCCTGCAAGACCTATATATCATTTCTCTTCAACATAATCTCAAATTTGAGGCTGGGATACTTATCCTGTGGATTTTGACTGTGTATTAGAATATCAGTTAGTAAGATTTACTTTGGTTTTGCTGTTAACTTTATTAACTTACTAAGTGTCTCACACTCAGTGCTCTGGAGCAGCTTTATGGCAGGAACAGGAGAATCTCAGCGTACCTTTACCAGTGGGGCTTCGTGTTCTGGGAGATCCATTCCCCTTCTGCATTCCATGGATTTCCACTGTGTCACTCTTTGAGTTCAGCATATCTGATATTTCCGTAAAGCAAACTGGTTTTAACCTTCTAAGCTTACTGAGATCAAGATAATGCTTATGAAATAATGCCAAATTCTTCCCGTGAAAAAGATCAAATCATAGTTGGGAAGTGCGGTAAAAAAGAAGTGGCTTATCTCACTCAACCTACCTCAGGGTCAGCCAGTAGTGGACCCACATTTGGAATTAAGACGCTCCTAAAGCTTAAGAAAGCTTTTTATTTCTCTTCCGTTCTCACATCATTGCACTCTGTATAATGATCTGCCTTGCTACAAGGAAGTCATTTTTTGCAATTAGTGTTAGCATACTTAGGGTTCTAATTTGACATTATTAAAACAATATTTATTGTAGTGAGAACTTACATGGGGAGCATTTCTTTAAAGAACAGCACTAGATAGTTTTATAGTTTAGAGGTTAGGAAATTTAATCAAAACATCTGATCTATCATAATAGAACTTTTTCTCAGTGTAACTTAGTCCTTTTGATCCTTGGTACACAAAAAGTTCCCTATTTTGCAGGATCACAAAAGTGATTTTTTCCCCCCTATCTCAGTTGAAGCAGACTTTCAAATACAAAGCTTGATGTACTGTTTCAGATGGCTATCGACAACCATTTTGTTTCATCGGAGGCTCGGTGATGCCAAGGGAAACCAAAGGAAGATCTGCAAATAGGTGCCAAGAGTGACCAGGGGTGTTCCAGCATAGGTTGCAAAGAGCACGTCACTTGTAGCTCAGAACTGTGGCATTTGGATTAAGTCTTTTAGAAATACAGTGTTGAGTGAAACCTGCATATTACAAGAGCTTTAAATTGCAATAGGTGGTTTCAAGATTTTTTTCATCCACAGTAAACAGCAGTCACATCTATACTCACAAAGAAATAGATACTGCCAGTGAAATGGAATTAATTTGAATTTGTTTAGATAAAGATTTCCTCTCTTCTTCTGATTTGAGATGTACTTGCAAGTCCACACATTTAATACAAGAACATGAGTAAAATGTGATTGTTTTCCAGTGGGTCTTTTCAAAACAAAAGTTTCACATGAATATTTCTGACAGAAAGAAAATGTGAGAGTAGTTTGTCCCATACAGAAAAAGACAGATTTCAACTTGCTTCCCAAAATTCTAATAAAAATGATAAAATTTGTGAGAAATAGTGCTCCAGCATGGCTATGTAACAACTTTTTTTTTTTTTTTACATGATTTAATGCTTTTGGATGGAATGGTTGAATTAGAAATGTAATATGTCTTGTAATATTTTAATCTTTTCATTTTATTTCCTTTTTTTTTTTTTTTTGCAGATACTGTAAACAGGAAATGAGATAGACATATAAATAGGAAAAAGGCTATATTAGAAGTTTACTATTCTGCAAAGACCAGTGTGTGTACAACTTTTATTTTTTTATAGGTGATGGGCCAAATCTTCTCAAGCTAGGCTTTCTAGTGAGTTGTGGGTAATGAAGTTCAATGAAGGACAAAGCTTTCTAAGAGGCTGAAGATTACTAAAGATCTATCACAATTAAAGTGTGTACCAGAGCTTTTCTGCTGCATTTGATGTTGCTATTTTCTGTCCCGTTGAAGTTAGGGCTAACACTGGATTTGTTCACTTACAGAATTAATGTTTTCCATATTGAGAAAAACATTAGCATTAATGACCAATAAGAGTTATATTAAAATCTAAATGCCCCATACTCAATTGCAGGTAAAATAATGAATATTTTTTTCACTATGATTTGATGTATCATGCTTTTGACAGTGTGATATATTTGGTTGAGCAGAGAACAAATCTTGATGCTGGAAAGTATAATTTGCACAAATGTTAACAAGAGGAGCATAAAAAACCTCACTCACTGAAAATACAGAGCTCACTGTAAAACTCCTGACTGCAAAGCACCATGCCACAAGCCTTAGTGGGGCTGTTTCTGCTTTCAGATATCATCTCTAATTATGGAATTTTGCTCTCAGATTTTGAGGCTGAGTGTATAGGATGGTTATTGGGAGAATGATGTAGGAGAAGCAACTGGTAAGAGATGCATTATCACTTCATGTAAAGTATAAGTAGTACTGTTAGTAACATGATGGTGGTATGTGGACATAAATTAGACAAAGTTTGAAGGAGGAGATAATTTAATTAATTGGACTGCTTCAGCACACAGTTTTTCACGCACAAAAGCCTTTCTTCTGATCTGCTTTAGACAGAGTAGAAAATTTATCTGCTTTTTCTATGGTATCAATTAGTCTAGTAAAAACTATAACCTTCACCTACAAATCTTTTGTGATCCATGGAACCAAGTAGTTTATTTCATAGAATCATAGAGTCATAAAATCTTAGAATCATAGAATGGTTTAGGTTGGAAAAGACATTAGAGATCATCTAGTTCCGAACCCCCTGCTATGGGCAGGGACACCTCCCACTAGACCAGGTTGCTCGAAGCCTCATCCAGCCTGGCCTTGAACACCTCCAGGGATGGGGCATCCACAGCTTTCCTGCACAACCTGTTCCAGTGTCTCACCACCCTCACAGTAAAGAATTTCTTCCTAATATCTAGTCTAAATCTACCCTCTTCCAATTTTTAAAACTGTTACCCCTTGTCCTGTCACTACACTCCCTGATAAAGAGTGCCTCCCCATTTCTCCTGTAGCCCCCTTTAAGTACTGGAAGACTGATAGAAGTTCTCCCTGGAGCCTTCTCCAGGCTGAACAAGCCCAACTCTCTCAGCCTGTCCTCAAAGGGGAGGTGCTCCAGCCCTCTGATCATCTTTGTGGCCCTCCTCTGGACTCATTCCAACAGCTTGATGTCCTTCTTGCGTGGAGGGGCCCAGAGCTGGATGCAGTACTCCAGGTGGAGTCTCACGAGAGCAGAATAGAGGGGGGAAAATCACCTCCCACAACCTGTTGGCCACGCTTCTCTTGATGCAGCCCAAGATCCGGTTGGGATCGCGAGTGCACACTGCCGGCTCATGTTCAGCTTCTCATCTACCGACACCCCCAAGTCCTTCTCCTCAGAACTGCTCTGCCCAGCCTGTATTTGTGTTTGGGATTGCCTCGGCCAAGGTGCAGGAGCTTGCATTTGGCCTTGTTGAACTTCATGAGGTTTGTACAGGCCCACCTCTCCAGCCTGTTAAGGTCCCTTTGGATGGCATCTCTTCCCTCTGGCACATTGACTGCACCACATGGCTTGGTGTTGTCCGCAAACTTGCTGAGGGTGAACTCGATCCCACTGTCCATGTTGCTGGCAAAGATGTTAAATAGCACCGGCCCCAGTATCAACCCCTGTGGAACACCATTCATCCCCGGTCTCCACTTGGACATTGAGCCATTGACAACTCTCCGAGTGTGGCCATCCAGCCAATTCCTTATCCAGAGGGTGCTCCATCCATCAAATCCATATTTTTCCAACTTGTCCACCAGGATGTCATGTGGGACAGTGTCAAAATGCTTTGCATAAATCCAGGTAGATGACATCAGTTCCTCTTCGTTTATCCACTGATGCCATAACTCCATCATAAAAGGCCACCAGGTTTGTCAGGCATGATTTGCCCTTGGTGAAGCCATGCTGGTTACCAATCACTCTCCTTCATTTTCCATGTGCCTTAGTGGAGCCTTCAGGAGGATCTGCTCCATGATCTTGCCAGGGACAGAGGTGAGACTGACTGGCCTGTAGCTCCCCGGGTTTTCTTTTTTACCCTTCTTGAAAATAGGGGTTATATTTCCCCTTTTCCAGTCAGTGGGAACTTCACCAGACTACCACGACCTTTCAAATATGATGGTTATTACCTTTCAAATATGATGGTTAATGGCTTGGCAACTTCATCTGCCAGTTCCCTGAGGACCCGTGGATGGGTTCTTTCAACATGTAAAAGGGCAAGCAGCTAAACAATAATCTAAACAGCATGCAAATTTCAAAACTTTAAAATCTCAAAGCACAGTTATTGCAAATCCTTAAAATACAACAGCTATTAAAATATTATTTGTCTAGAGGAATTAGTTAAGCACTGGATAATTGAGTACATTAGGAATATTATTTCCAACAGTATTTTTATTCAGAATTTAATATAAACTTTCAGATTTGCATACTTTGGTGGGAATAAATAAAAATGCAAGTTTCAACATGTGCAATGTGATCTGATTTGCATAAAATACACATTTATAATAAAAATCTAGAGCTCTGCAAGAGTAATGAGGGCTGCATTGTAGATAATTAAATCTTTAGCCTAAGTTTGTTTAAATATATGGAGGATTTATAGAAATAACTACACTTAAGAGATTCATGTAAACACATTTTAGTAAATGCTTAACTGCTTGTAGTAGAAAGGCTTAAAAGAGATTATACATTTCTAGAAAACTAGAGTTTGACACAAAAGCAGAGAGACAAGCTCACTAGAGTGTGGCTGAATGTGTAGGCTGTGAGTAATTGCTCATTCATATTAAACAACTCAAGCTACTCCACAAATCCGCACCCTTATGAGATGTAACTGGGCATCAGAAGCCCACATTCTGTATAACTTAGGGCAGCGTGAGATCAACGACTCCTTTGCATTTCCATCCAATTCAGTGGAAATTGAGACCATGAAATGTGCTGATTGTGGGAACATGAGGACCACATATAAAAAGTTTTTGAACAACTGTCCTGTTAACTTCGTGTTTTATTATGATAACGTGGAAGAAAATTGAAAAGCTGATTAGATATAATTCAACAGATGTGTATGTGGACCCATTGAAATGATTTATGTAATCCCCAAGCAGACACAGATTAAAAAGAATCGAGGAAGGAGCTGAAGCTATTTTTTGAAAGTATGTAGACAGCCCTTAATAGAGGGCAAAATTTTGTTCAAATTTGTATGCTTCTTGTAACAGTATTTCTGTTATGTTTTATTAATACTGCTCATATCTCAATGCAGGGGATGGTCCTTAGATATCTCAGTGATCACAAATGAATCTTGTTATGTATCTCTGACGTGAAGGCTGAGTATAGTGCTTCAACCTACATAATAAAAGTGAAATTAAAATATCTTAGAACATTCTGTAGATTTGTAATGCAGTAATGTTATGAAAATTCAGGAACCTTTGGTGTTTCCAGTAATATTGTTCTTCTTCAGCTGTTTTTCACATAGTAGTTAGGAACTGTTCACTTATAAGTGCAGACTTCTGTGGCTCAGTTTTATACATGTAAATGTCTCTGACTGTCCTAGCAAAGACTGCAGCAGTCTGATTCTTATTTCTGAGGAAAGTCTGTAGGAAGAGATAAAGAAAAAAAATCTCGCTCTCTCCTGCAAATGTCTGCCTATAGATAGTGGTCTCTAGAATGACCTCTACCTATGGTGGTAGCTATTATGAAGGAAATGTATGTTCAGTGTCGCACAACTGAAAAGATGTACATGCAAAGAATAGAATTAGTGTTTAGTCTCAGTATTCCTAAAATTAATGACAGTTTATGAGAAAAAAAATTATTAGCGACAATATATAGTCAGTTTACTGCAAAGAATGCCTGCCCATTAGTTTGAGAAAACTTAATCTATGTGCAGCTACAGTATTTCTTTGAAAGTCACTCCCAAAATGAAATGTTAAATTCCTGACAGCAACCTTCTGTATCATGCCTAAATCTGGCTAGAACAGCGCTCTAGGTAAGTGCTTAACAATGGAACCCCAAAGCTGGATTTGAGTTTTCTTCACGATGGTGTTACATTTGTGTCATGGCATACACTAATCAGGAGTATGTGCCTTTAAGGATATTGTCTTCTTTTCCAAATAAGGAAAATACCTTTCTTACTCATTCTTGGAAATCTCCATGGCACAAACACATTACTTATTTAATGCGATTCCAGTTTACTGATAAAATGAGGCTATGTAATCAACTAGACTTTGGAAAAAAATGACACAGGCTGATGAAAACACATAAAGCATCTCAAGAGACTGTCTTGTAACCTGTTTTACTTAGCTGTGATGAAGAATATCTTTTGCCACAGTGCTGCATTGCTAATCTCTCAAATCAGTGCTTCCTATGCAGTAAAGCTTCCATCAGAGATCTAATCCTGCTCCTATTTAAGTCAGAAAGAAAAATAAAGTAGTTTTGAGGCCAATATATGCAGAGGTCTATGTAATCTCTGTAAATAAACAGACAATCTACTTGTAATCAATCACAGGGCAAGGAGCAGCAAATATTAGGAAAAGACACACAGATAATTTGCTTCTGTTACTGTACATTAAGCCTGTGATTTTACTGGCTTAAGACTTTTAATGCATAATAGTAGATAACACTGAAGTAAATGTTGCAAGGACAGAAAAATGATTTTTGTATATTGCAGTGTTATGTGTCCCTGAATAATAGGATGTGTTAGGAATACCCCCTAGGGCATTTTATTTTTATATAT
>NW_010125686.1:0-470 GCF_000699245.1 Pterocles gutturalis | reverse complement strand
TATAACAGAATTATCCTGACTGTCTTCCTTGCTTACTTCCTTTAGAGGCCTGTACCTGCCTATCTGCTAATGACCCCTGTCTTGACATTCCTAACTCTGACTGTACATGTACCTTTCTCACATTGTAGCAGTTTTCTCAGAAGCCTGAGCCAACTTTGCACAGTTTGGCCATATCAATCAGAGGTGAGCCTTGAATCCTTGCAGCACTGGAACCTAAGCCTCTCAAGAGTTGTGGGGGACCCTACAGCTAGGGTTGCAGAAAAAAATTGTCCAAAGTGTCAAATGGAAGACCAAGTCACCAAGAGCATCGAGGTGGAGCTACTTGTGGATCATCATGCCATTTTCAAACTTCTTTTGCAGAACCCCATGGTGGTCACAGTCACCTGATGGAATTGTCACCCCTTTCCTTGAAGGGAAAGGATCCCAAAAATGTCTCCAAACACTAATGTTTCACTTGAAACTAGAACTGC
>NW_010125685.1:3258-10954 GCF_000699245.1 Pterocles gutturalis | reverse complement strand
CATGCCGTGTGAGCACATTCAAGATGAGCTGTTCCATAATTCCTTTCAGTTAGGCTGACAAACCGTTGCTAGAAATATTCAAATAGAATAGTAGTTTTCCTTTCATAAAAGGCCTCCCATGCTCACTGGATACAATTATTTCTTTTTTGCTGAACACATGCATAAGTGATCAAACTAGATGTTTCTAACTTCCATAAAGTGCCATGCCCTTTTTTGTTTATCTGCCTCTGAACAACCTTTTCCTCTAGATAACAGCAGACGAAGGGAATAATAATCAACTATTTGCCGTCTGCAAACACTCACTCCCCTGTCCTGAAGAAACAGAGCTAATGACATTCATGACATCCTTTGAAATCCTTTTTCAAGCCTTTTGAAGCATGGGTCTCCTGGTTGGAGGAATATACGCTCTAAAAAACCAGCCCTGCTCTAAAAAAACAACCCAACCCAAAAACCTCTGCACCTAAATAAAAAAAGCCTTCAACATCTAGACACTTTAACACCAGAAGGAGCTTCTAGTAACCAGCACACAGTTAAACTTGTGGTTAGGGAATGCGAGTACTCCAGGCACTACCAAACGCCACATAAAAACTAGCAAGAAGATTCATTCCAACAACTAGTTCCCTGATCAAAGTCACAAATGCTTGCTAAAGAAAAGCTGATTTGCTGCACTCAACAGAAGTTACAGAAATCTATGGTGGGCCCATGTAACATATATAAGGCCTTAAACTTATCTGCTAAAAAGGAAGTTCAAGTTAAAGAATACTGCCCAACAGCTCTAGTTCAATTAAACTCTATTACAAATCTTAAAGAAGAAAATATTTGAAAAAAATCTAAGATTTTACTGACATGTACTGTTGAAGCAATAATATTTCCTGTAAGAATAAATGAAGCTGACTAGAAACTGACTGGGTTCTCTCTTCCAATATGCTATTTCACTTTCATTTTCTAGCCTAATTTAGCCTCCTGCATCTGGTCATAATATATTCATTCCCGGTATAAGCAAAGTGGTAGCAAGCTTATTTCTAGAATTGAATTAAGAGAGTATTAAGAAATTAGAAGCAACCAACCAGATAGCCAATCAAGTACTTATGGTGTGATGTGCAACTCACCAATCCAGCGTGGTCTCTTTGAATAACATGCCTCACTGGCAGGGAATGGTAGATTCAATCCATAACAGTGTTCAAGCTACAAGACATCCAATAAATCCATGAAAAAGAGTAGCATAAGCCGGATACTTTTTTTCTCTACAGTACAAGCCTGCAGGTATCATGGAACAAAATTACACATATTTACACACACACACATATGACTTAATATGTTTCACACCCAAATGAAATACCATGATAAGACAGCAGCAGCATTTTCTGTCAATGCAAAATTCCTTCCCTTCTTTGCTCATCTTTACTATGACCCAAATCCCCAATTTGGAAACCATACACTGAAGTCAGCATGTCCTCCTTGTTTTTGCCAAAAATCGATTTGTCTAGTGATTCCTATCTTTTTGTTTGCTTTCAAAATTTCATAGTTTGTATAGTAAAGCACAATTGGAAACAAAAAATAGATAAATAATAATAATAACAAAAAATAATAATATAAATCCTACAGTTTAATAAGGGAACATCTCTGCTCAAAAATATCTGGTCTTTCTTCCTTCCTTCATATAAAACATGTTTTCTGTGAGTTCCCATACTCAATCTTTCCTGAATTCTTCCTTTAGTCCAATGCTAACAACTGCAAATAGCGAAAAAGTGAAAATAAAAACAGCGAAATAAATAAAAGTCCCTCTTTTCTCAACAGACAAGACTATCTTTTAGTAGCTTTCTACCCAGAGAGCCATTGAACACTTAATTAAAAGATTTCTGAGAAAGTATTTTCTTTGTAGTTTTAGGGTTCTTGATGATGCATGAATTAAGAACACGTTGGATATAAGAACATCCAGGAACATTGTGCACTTCCAACAAAGAGAAGTGCAAAGCTCTGCACCTGGGGAGGAGTAACCCCATGCACCAATATATGCTGGAGGCCACCACCAGCTGGAAAGCAGCTTGGCAGAAAATGTTCTGGGGTACTTGGTGTACACTAAGTTGAACATAAGACAGCAACGTGCGCCTGGCACAAAGAAGGCTACCAGTATTCTGGGCTGCATTAGGAAGAACGCTGTCAGCAAATCAGACCAAGGGACATGATCCTTCCCCTCTACTCAGCTCTGGTGAGGTTGCATCTGGAGTCCTGTGTCCAGTTCTAGGCTCCTCTGTACAATGGAGATACAGACATACTGGGGAGAGCTCAGCAAAGGGCCACAAAGATGATGAAGTTACTGGAGCATCTCTCTTTGAGCTAAGGCTGAGGGAGCTGGGACTGTTCAGCCTGGAAAAGAGCAGGCTCAAAGCGATCTCAATTTGTATAAACACATGAAGCAATGATGCTGAGCGGATGGAGCCATGCTCTTTTCAGTGGTGTCCAGTGACAGGACAAGAGGCACCAGGCACAACAGAAACACAGGAGGTTTCCCCTGAACATTAGGAAATGCTTTTTTTACTGGGAGGGTGACCGAGCACTGGAGGTCACCCAGAGAGGTTGCAGAGTCTCCATCCTTGGAGATATTCAAAAGCCATCTAGACATGGCCCTGGGCAACCTGCTCACGGTGACCCTGCTTGAGCAAGGGGGTGGTTGGACCAGATGACCTTCAGAGGTCCCTTCCAACCTCTACCATCCTGCAATTCCTCCCAAATTCCTCCCCCTCTACTTTTACTAAGGCTGCTACAGTTTCAATTTGCAAGGAAAAGCCATCCTGTCCTTTGTAAACCATTCTTCCTCATTTGAAAAAAGATCACTTTGTGCCCAAACCCAATCTGAAACGCAATCTAGACATTTCATTTTTTAAAAATTGTTGTACCCTTGCAATTCCATGGTTCAGGTTGGATGTTGTCTTCAAGATCATTGCCTCCAGATGCTGCTGTTTGGTATCTCTTAGAGATTCGCAGAAGGCTGAGAAGGCATTAGGGCCTCTCTTGGGCAGCAAATTGAGGAATTCCACATTTTGGCTGAAGCTCCCAGACTTGGCCTAGATGCAAAGAAACAAAATCCACATTTAAAGTAACACCCCAATACAATTCGTTTTGAATAAAGCTTTAGAACAACGCAGCTTCCTTCCTTCATGTAAATGTTTCATCACTATGCTTAGGTGTACTAGATCCATTTTCATAGCTTTTCCTAGTTGTTTTCATTCCCACTCCTCAGTTCCTGTTAGCTCAAGAGGGAGAGAATATGACAACACAGAAAGCCAACAATTCATACATTACCACACAGAGTCATACACCCTCTCCTCTCTAAACTTTTACTTGCAGTTACTGTTGGAATAGTGTCTATTCCCCCTCATTAAGAACATGAAATCCAGAATATGTTTTCACTACTGCCCAATCATGTATGGTCTCATGCACTGATAACACAAATGCCTCAGAAAGCATCAAGTAAAATACTTATTTTATGCAGTCAATTCCGAAAAGATACTACACACGTATAAACTGTAACATTTATACCAATGAAGCAATATATAGGAGTACATGAGGAAAAGTAACAATCAAAAATGAAATTTATGCATCTGTAAAACAGTCCCAGGAAGTTCTAATTATTAGAATATTAACAGGACATTGGCCAACAAACTGTATAATTTATACAATAATAGCCTTCCCTGTGAAATCTAAAACACATAGAAATATAATGCAGTAAAACACTGGGTATCAAAAATAAATTCTATCAATTCCATGGAATTAGTCCTGTATTTTCTGAATTAACACCTAGATCCAAGATCTCTTCTTTTGGTGGATGATTAGAAATGGTTGGTGAGTTACACAGAATCAAGGCCTAACATTACATTTGCAATCACAGGGAAATCAGGGGAAAAAGCCAAGTCACATGCATAAATCCTCTGCCACAAAGATTTCATATCATCTGGTTTCTTTCATAAAATTTATTAAGCTTGGTATTAAAGGCAGTTTGGCTTTTGTCCCATCACATTGTTTGGAAGGATATTGCAAAAATCTCGTTGATCCAATGCTTACAAACCTATTCTGAAATTTCAGACCCATGTTCATTCATGACTAACTAATACCATTTATTTTTGTATCAACAATGTCCCAGTGACCCAATTTAAATTCATTCCTGTCAGCTCCTACTCTCTCTCCTCATGTGGGACATCAAAGGAAGCCGCTGCTATTTTTTAATTCTTCTCCAGTGTACACCTATATACTCTTTACCTACTCTCCATGTTCCCTGTGAGCTCTTCATCCAGCTCAACCACCTTTGTCTTCAGTGGCTCTCCCTGCAACATCCTCCCCTCCCACCTTTTCCTCACTTGTGATAGTTTCATGACTTATTTAGTACCTCACATTTGAAGAAATGTCATCCTTTCTTCATCTCCCTGAGCTCCTCAGTTTCCTTAGACTACAAAAGTTTAAGTGTCCTGTTTCCAGAACCAACTTGTTTATTCTTCTGTTTAGTTTAAAATAAAGCCAAAAGGACCAGTAAAATTGTTGTGTTTTTAAGATAAGATGATTTAAAATGTAACTATTTATCCTGATATTCTTGATTTCATGCTTGGGGGAGCAGGCAAGTATAGAGAACCAGTCAGTTACAATATCCCCCAAAAATCTACACTGTATTATCAGACACAGCAGCATTTGTCTTCTTGTATTTCCACTAAGCTTCATGACGATTAGTATCACATTACATTTTCAAGAATAGGCTACCTAACAGCACTCCTAAAGCCTTTGTTCACATTTGAGCCAGACAGTGGAAGACTATTAAAAATTCACTGACCTGCTACAGAAAAATGAAAGGTAAGACAAAGTGGTTTTGACTCAAGTGATTTCTTTTTTAATGCACTTTACTTTCTGTTTATCTATAGCACTATTATGATTAGTACTATCCTGTAAACATTCCCTTCATTTTAATCCTTCTGGTGCAATGCAGATTTTGCAGTACTACTGTTCCAGTTGTGAATGCTTTCCTTCCACTTCTGCCCTATTTCTGATTTTACTGCAATTTCCAGATTCACACCCTGCAACAGTAGTTCAAATCACTTTGTTCTCTTGCTCAGGCTGCTATTACTATTTATATACATTTAAGCTCTTACTTACATGTGTATGTTGCATGAGGCACAATTTTTCCAGTAAACTATTTACCTGACTTATCCATCATGCCCTTCTCCTTACTAATAATCCATTACTAAATATTGTTGCATCTCCTTTTACCCAGTCACACCTGGAGAAGATGACTCCCTTAGATTTCTTCCCCTCTGTCTCAGTTTAACACTACTTAACTACAGCAGCATATTCCCAAAAAGACTCTTTTCTCTGGCATTATCCAAACTTTGACAGGGCTTTTTTTTTCCCCCCCCCCCCTCTTTCAGTGATTAACTGCAGGCCAGCAACTGAACATCCCCTACTAACCACCCATACTTTACCAGTGTCATTGTTTAATCCTGGTGGGCTGCTAAGCACCACACACCTCCTCACTCACTCCCCTCCCCCTCCCCCCCCCACCCGCGGTGCAATGGTGGGGAGAACTGAAAGGCTAGAAGGGAAAAAATCTGTGGGTTGAGATAAAAACAATTTAATAGGTAACGCAAAAGCTGCGCACCCATGCAAACCAAAACAAGGAATTCATTCACTACTTCCATTGCCAGAAAGGTGTTCAGCCATTTCCTGGAAACAAAACAGGGACAGCAGAGCTCCATGATGCATAATGGTTACCTGGGAAGACAAATGCCCTAACTTTGGATGTTCTCCCTTCCTTCTTCTTCCTCCAGCTTTATATGCTGAGCATGACATCATATGGTCTGGAATATCCGTTTGGTCAGTTGGGGTCAGCTGTCCCAGCTGTGTCCCCTCTCAACTTCTTGTACACCCCCAGCGTACTCGTTGGAAGGGTAGTGTGAAAAGCAGAAGAGGCTTTGGCTCTGTAAGCACGGCTCAGCAGTAACTAACACATCCCTGTGTTACCAACACTGTTTTCATTTCAAATCCAAAACACAGCCCTATACAAGCTAATATAAAGAAATAACTCCACCCCAGCCAAAACCAGTACAATCAGTTCCTGATTCATTCTCTGACTTTCACTGTCTTCTTGCATCTTTGTCCTCTTTGGCTAGTGACTGGAGCTACTTCAGGTAAGACTGACTGCATCTCCCACAACTTAGCACAGGTTTCCTTGACAGGTCCCATGAGGAATTTCACATTGTCTTTGACACAGAATGAGTCAACATTCATCAGGTAGTTTTTTCTTCATTGCTTTCAAAAACCTTATCAGCCTCAGGTTCATACCGTCTGCACTGGTGCCCAGCAAATAGCTTGTAATTCTATTTTTCAGCATCTGTTCTTATGACAGGACCATTAACCTTACCAAGAGACTAAAAAGTCCCTTAATTTCTTACTTCAGTCACTTTACATGTATCTTCAGTCACTTCCCCTCCAGTTTGCTTTCTCTTTGAAGACCTGTATCTCCATCCCACACAGCCTTCAGTGCATTACCATACCTCTGGGAGCAATACCACGCTATTTCAATGGCTTTCATAGTAGCCACTGCTCAGGATAAGTGACAAAAGCCCACGAACAGCATTTGTGCTCTGAGAATGAGGCTTGGATCATTTAAGGTTCTTCACGCAATTTACAAAAAACACATATTAAGTACAAATTCTTTAAGTGAAAGGCAACACAAGCTGGTTTATAATTTATACATATACTTACTTTCACAGTATTCTTTTTGTAATAGGTATTACTCTTACTTTTACAAATAATAATAAAGAAGGAGCAGCACAAAATTACAACAAAGAACTGGAAGATACCACCCGACTCATGAAGTGCAACCTGCCATAACTGCATACCAGCATGCAAGCCAACAGTTTAGTAAACCTCGGACAAAACCCATATTGCCTAAAGTACCTTACAGTTCTCCTGCAGGTTGCAAGCAAACCCCATGCTACTTCGCATGTTCTCCAAACGTAATCAGATTAAAAAAGCCAGGTGAGTTTTACCATGCTGCCACTGTCCAGAACAGAGCTTGACTAGAAATAAAGCTCCCAGTGTAGCTGAGTGTCGCCCACATACCTGTATCATTTCCATCATCTCCGTGGTGATAATGTCTTTCTCTATCATATGCTCCATCAGTTCTTTTAACACCATCTGTTTTGCGAGCACCACCCGGTTCTTCTTCAGCGCTTCCTGGTGGCACTTCTGCATGCCGCCTGCAACCAGCGCCCTGGCAGGAAAGGGGACACCAAAGCCAAACTCAAAGGCGAGAGCTACCCTTACCCCTCCCAATCCTCTGCTCAGAAGGAAGCAGACTGACTCCGAGCCCAGCCGCCACCTGACAACGGGCAGAAAAAGCCTCCCCCACCCGCTCCAACGGAAACCAGCAGAAAAATGGCGCGCTCCACTCCACCTCCTTCGTGCGCAGCACCGCGCGCTCTCTCGGAACCAGCTCCCGCCAAACGGCCCTCCCGCCGCCCACCCCACACTCCGCGGAGCGCGCCTGCGCAACCTCCCCACCGCCAGAGCCGCTTCGTCCAGTCACATGGCCGAGAAGGGAGCCCGCGCCACGGCCCCTCCCTAAGCGAAAGCTAAAGGAAACCAACGCTGTCTGGTGTGCGCATGCGCACGGACGCCTTCCCCCCGAGCGGGTCAGGGCGCGGAAGGC
>NW_010125685.1:0-3199 GCF_000699245.1 Pterocles gutturalis | reverse complement strand
GGTCAGCGTGTGACAGCCCCGCCCCGCCTGGGCCCTGGGGTGCAGTGAGAGACACACAGGCCGGAGTCCTGGGAGAGAGGAGTGTAATCTCGCACATCAGGGTCGTAGGAGGGGTTCTGCATATGCGTAGAATACACAGGTAAACGCAGCTTTCCTTGCGAGTTTACCTGTTCTGGGACATTTTTAAATTTTTATAGTTTTTTGTTACTTATGCTGAAATCAACTGAAATTAAAAAAGGCTGAAGTAACGTTCAGTAATTGAAAGGGATCACACAGGGTATACGTGAAATATGAAAAGAAAGTGAGCATCCTTTTAGCAGAAGCAAATTGACAGCTTTTGTCATGTAAGGCTTCTGAGAGTTGTTCATTGGTGCACAGAGTTCTGCATGATCCTAGCAATCCTAGCTGGTGACACTTTTTTCTCTTTGTTTTGGCTAGGTTTTTTTCTGTGCTGGTCACCTGAAGTGATTCCTGACTCCTGGCAGTTTTGTGCACTCAGAAAGGTCCTGGGTTGCCCAGCTTAGACTCTTTTAAAAAAGTTTCTATTTCTGTGTGCTACACCTGTACTGCTTTTTATGGTGGTTTGTTCTTTTGTGTTTGCAGCTCCAGGAGAGAGATGCAAGAAATTACTGGCTTTAGAAAAATCACATTGCCTCTGTAAGCAAATTTGTCTCTCGTAATACTTTTACAATAGAGGTATCATAGCTGCTTCATCATTAATAATATTAAAGTAATTCAGTTGTAGATTTAGAAATGGAACTCCTCTCCTTTTTCTAGGCCAAGCTTATCAAATAAGCAGAATGCAAGCAAAAGCATGTTTTGTGGAGTATTTGTTTTGGGAAGAAAAACTAATGACACCACAAAGTATTTTTAGTGCAGTCTCATTTATTTATAAACAACATACTTAAAGAATCAAACAATAATAATTTATTTGTTTCTAGCCTATGGTTGGATGTTTCCTCATATGAATTAAAAATTATCATCAGCTGTGATAATTGCTGCTGTCCTTCATAGGGAATTCAGATAGTATTTTTTTTATTATTTGGACATTCACCAGACATTAATATCTCTTTGCATACTGCAGACCATTTTAATGCTGCAGAGCCCATCAGTGTAACTCACCCATTTTAAAAGACTGCACAGCATCACTGACAAATGAGAGCTAGAACCTAGCTCCAACCTAGAGCTGTCATGATGAAGACCATGTGTACCTCTGGAGTGCTATTTTCAGGTGCTCTCTGCTGTAGCTGTGGCATTGTCAGACAGACTGGACCTTTCCAGAGTCCAGAGAGAAGCCTCCGTGCACAGTGTTGTTACAGGGAACTGGAGGAGCGTTGATCTTTCTGTGCAGATGCTTGCCATGATGATTATAAAGTATCTCAAGCAATCTGGGGCTGTAGTACAGCAGAAAAATACACCTTGGAGAGCTGTGAAGACTGGTGGTACAGGCAGAGGATACATATACGTGTATGTATCCCACTGCTGGCGTGTCTTAAAGGAGAAAAACTGCCATTATCTTCCTCTTTCCACCACCTGGAGGCCGTGTGGGGTGAGAGCCTTGTGAACAACAGAAGTAATTTCATGGTGCTTTGCTTGCATCAATTTTTCAACCCCAAGTGAGGGGTCTCAGGTGGTGCCAGCTTCTGGGTGAAGATAGCCATCCTCCTGTCAGTCATGCTCTGGTGCAGCATGGCTGGGGACATGGAGAAAGTGCAGCAGAGGTCTAGCAACAAACAGTGCAGACCATAAATTTCTGTTGCTGCAAAACAGCAGCTCAGGGAACTGCAGCCTTAGTCTCTCAATAGGGATTTTAGGGTGGCCGATGATTGCACAGCTCTCAGCAATACTGCTGTTTGCAATGCACAGGCAGAACCTACTTAGTGCTGTTTCTATTCCTCCCCTTTCTGAGGCAGCTTTGCTTGGCTGCATCCTACAGTCCTTTTACAGAGGTCCATTGGCAACAAGGTCTCTTCTCATGAGTCACTCTCCGCCCCCATAAAGGTGTATCTCCCATTTGGGAATTCTTGCTGCATATAACACAACTTTCCTCACAGTGGTTTTACACATCTGCCAGGACAAAGCATTGTGGTATTGCATTGACTTTTATTATGTGCAAAAAGATTCTAGTGAGATCAGAAGCTGTGTCTGCGGTTCATCTCTGGTTCAAAGAATGGTGAGACAAACTTTTACAGTTTTGGGCATGAAAAATCTCAGATCTTTCACCTTCCCTTGAGGAGCATCCTGTATTGGAGTGAGGGTTTGGTTCTGCATTCATGGAAGTTGAAATTAATCATAATGTGGAGGGCTGGAAAGTATCTTCAAAGACCTCATCGTTGATGGCACTTTCATAAGCAGGTGGTGGAGTGAGTGGCTCCGGTGGCTCAAACCTGTCTTCAACACCTTTCACTTCATGGATGTCTGAAACAAACCGCTGCAGTCTAGGGGGAAGCACCAGCTGCAACTGCATCCTGGAGCCTGTGTCTGTCTCAGAGGTGTGCCTTGTGTCTGACGCCACTGACACCCTGAGAGCCTCCACCACAATCTCTTCTTGGGCAGATGATTCAATAACTACGTTGTAAGGAGGAGGCTCATTCATTGGTGAAGGCACTAAGCCTGGATTGGATGCAATTGTCCAAATTGCTGGAACTGACATGGTCATCACTTCCTCATAGGTAGGTGCTTCGTAGGCAGCGTTCACCCTATGCACAAAGAGAGAAATGGGAATTTGTATTGGGTTTGTGTGGCAATGTTTTGGTAGCAGGGGTGGCTTCTGTGAGAAGCTGCTAGAAGCTTCCCCTGTGTCAGAGCCAATGCCAGTCAGCTCCAAGACTCATCTGGTCAAAGCTGAGCCCATCAGCGATGGCAGCAGTGCCTCTGTGATGACATATTTAAGAAGAGGGGAATAAAAACCAGCAGTGGAGAGAGGAGTGAAATGTGAGAGAAACAACTCTGCAGACACCAAGGTCACTGAAGAAGGAGGAGGAGGAAGTGCTCCAGGCACTGGAGCAGAGATTCCCCTGCAGTCCGTGGTGAAGACCATGGTGAGGCAGGCTGTCCTTCTGCAGCCCGTGGATGTTAATGGTGGAGCAGATCCCCACCTGCAGCCTGTGGGGGACCCCATGCCAGGCAAGCTGGATGCCTGAAGGATGCCTGTGGGAAGCCCGCTCCGGAGCAGACTCCTGGTGGGACCTGTGGACCT
>NW_010125684.1:37686-38664 GCF_000699245.1 Pterocles gutturalis | reverse complement strand
ATAATAATAACAACAACAACAACAACCCTGCAGAAATTCCAGAAGCATTTTTTTCACAGCTGGTATTTAAAACATGAAAGTCCTTCACTTGCCAACTGTAGGGAGCAGCACGTGGTTTGACAAATGGAGTGGGGAAAGCTGCTTTTTGAAGTAACATTTGAGAAATGTCAAAGCAAAAAGATGGGAGAAAATGGTAGTCTGTCACCTGCTAACACCAAACACTATCTGACATGGGCTAAAAACACACAGGTTGGTTAGAACTGACGTCTTTATGCAGCTCTTCCCAATCAATCCCTCTTTGTTTCCTCTTTTCTTTCTTCTGCCTTGCTTCTGCCTTCCCTTTAAAGGCTTCTCTAGTTTGTAAGCAGCATCAAGGATGGAAAACATGCACCAGTAAGGTCTGTCTGACCTTCCATGCATCAGTCCACGGCAGTCTGATGTTCGCTGGGAACAGGCACCCTTGTTTTGAACCATGCGAGTGGTTGCAGACGAGGCTGCCCGGGTCTCAGCTGCATCTTGACACATTTCTTTCTGTCGGCAAAGTCTGGCTGCCGCTGTGTCTACGGTCAAAGTTCTCGTAGGTGGAGTCTTGCGGCTGTGGCCTGGTGGTAGAAGAAGTGAATAAGGTGAAGACACATTTTTTGGCTGCTCCGGGCTTTGTAAGTGGCTTCAGCCACTTACAAAGAGTGTCACATACTGTCTGATACGGATCCTTCCCTCTGCAGCAGGTAGTTTTTTAAATGTCTGAGTTGCAACTAATGTTTCACATCGTAAAGCATCCAGAATGATTTCCTACACCATTAACATTAACGGCTACTACTATCTGGCTGCTCAGAGACTCAGGAGACTGCAAACCTCTCCTGAGAAGGATCTTCTCACGTAGAGCATGGAGGATCTTGTTTTTTAAGCTTTATCCATGTTATGTATCTATGCAATCATGGTGCAATACGGTTTAGAAACTGTTAAATCAACAAAACT
>NW_010125684.1:33757-37652 GCF_000699245.1 Pterocles gutturalis | reverse complement strand
AAACCAGCCATCATTCTTAATGGGAGGGGAGGAGGCATAGGGACAACTTGGGTTGGAAGGGAGCAGCACCAGGCAGATATAATTATACTGACCTCAGATACATCTTCTTTAGGTTTAGCCTAAGGGTTGGTTTTAGTTTATAGTTGTGTGGTTTCTGGGGGTTTTTTGTTTGTTTGGTTTTTTTTTCTGGAAAAAAAAATAGGGTAGACCCCCCATCCCTTCCTAGGCTCTGAGCTAGGCTGTTCTGCATCTCCATACCTATTCCACACTTAGCAGATCTCATCAACTTTGGCGTGGGCTCTTTTTCTGCCCCATTAGACTGGGGTGCAGAGGGAGGGGAAGGTTTCTGTTGCACATTTTCCCCTGTCTTCTTTATCGTTCCTTAGCCTGGAACAATGGTTCCAGGTTCAATGGTTCTGGGTTCCTTCCAGACCCCATCCCAGCCTGTTCTCCTCACCTGTCCCTCAGGTGGATGGTTCTTTTGCTAGTTTAACATGGCTTCCTACCATGCTCTAAGCCTGTGGTTCACCTAAACTTCTGCTAGCCCTCCGCTGCTGCGGCATCGATGTGCCATGATCTTTCCAACCTGCTGCCCCAGTCCTGTGTCCCCACATCACTGGGGTGTGTTCTCAGCTGCACCCAAGCCAGAGCCTCCTCCCGGCAGTGCCCAAGCCTTGGTCCCTTGCACTGGCTCTCCTGGCCATCAGCCCAACCCCGTCCTTGTCCCAGGAACCTGCTCTCAGGCCAGAAGGTTGTTGCCAATACCAAGGACATCTTGCATGTCTCTCCTTAGCCATCTCCGCCCTCCTGTGGGATAACATGAGTAGAAGGCAGAACACCCTTACCGGGCCAGGCTGGATGGGGCAGAGGAGGGACCTGTGAAGTGGGAAGGAAGAAAGACATGGGTTAGCAATGGGGTCAGAGTGAGCTGCCGAGCCAGGACTGACCTAGAGCTGTTGGGAAGCTGCACTGGAGGGTGGTGGTGACACCCCACTGAAAGGGGAGAAGATCTTTTGTCAGGCACATGCTCCCCTTCACAAGAGTGGGAATTTGGCATTGGAATATAGTAGCGAAGGACTAGGGGTAACGGTTTCAAACTGGAAGAGAGGAGATTTAGATGAGATATTAGGAAGAAATGCTTCCCTGTGCGGGTGGTGAGGCAGTGGCCCAGGTTGCCCAGAGAAGCTGTGGATGCCCCATCCCTGGAGGGGTTCAAGGCCAGGCTGGATGAGGCTTTGGGCAACCTGGGCTGGTGGGAGGTGTCCCTGCCCATGGCAGGGGGGTTGGAACTCGATGATTTTTAAGGTCCCTTCCAACCCAAACCATTCTGTGATAGTATAAGGAGCAAAGCATTTCTGATTTGGCTTACAGCGCCTACAGTTTGAGGCCAGTGGTGGCTTTTGCAGAGTGTTGACATCAGACTGTGTCTACAGATGGGTCCTGGTGATGTGACATCTCATCCAGCCTGAGAGGCAGAGCCCAGAGTCCCTCCTGGTCCCCTCCTCCCCATACTATTGCACAGCAGGGATGGTGGGCTGGGGGCCAGTGGCCTCTGGGCTTCTTGGGAGGTCTCATCCCTCAGTCCATGAGCTGTTTCTCATCTCCTGTGAGCCAGGGTTTCCCTGCTCTCATGGCCTTAGTGTGGCTGGGAGATGGGATTTCACTAATGATGGGGAAGCACCTGACTGAGAAGGGTGGTCTGTAAAAGAAGGATGCCCACCCCAGGAGATTAAACTTGTGTGGGATGCAATGAAGGTAAATCCTGCCCTCAGGCTACAAGGGAAGAGGTAGTAATTAGCCTGCTTAAAGAAAAAAAAAAAAAAAAAGGAAGAAAAATGAAAAAAAAAATCTGATTGCATAGGGAGCAGGTTCTCTACTAATTAGTTGGTTTATTAACCTTTCTCCTTGGGCAAAGAGAAACTCCTGCTCCCTCTGTCTTTTCAAAGGCCCCTTCCCGAAGGGGATCTCCTCTTTGCAGGCTGGGACCAGCCAGCCAGGATGTCCTTCTTACTTATTCTTAGATTTCCCATTAGAAATGTCCTTCTCCTAGGGTGGAAAATCATAAAACCGTAAAAAACCCCCAACCAACCAAACAAAAAACCAACAACAACAACAACAAACAAAAACCCAAGATAAACCCAACCGCTCCTGCCTGACTTTATCTGCCTCATCCATCCCGTCACTGGTTACCAGTCTGATGGAGGAAGACCACCAAGGGCAAGAGCGATACGTACCTCCTCTCGAGAAAACATTGAAGCCCAGTATCACCAGCAAAATGAGCACTTTAGTTCCCAGCGGCACAAAGATGAGGATCAGGAAGAAGGAGCTGTTGGATGCTTTGAATTTATAGAAGTACACAGCCCCCTCCGCTCTCCCGTGGCTGTTGACAGCGGTACAGGTGTATTTTCCATCGTGGGTCAGGTAGCGGAGCTCCTCGGTGATGCGGTGGTTCATGCTCGTGATGGAGGTGAGGTTGCTGTCGGGTGGTCCACTCCAGGTCAAGGTGGGTGCTGGTTCCCCCTCAGCAGTGCAACGTGCTTGGAAGGTTCGATCCCCCTTGGAGCTGACGGTGATGTTGATGATCCTGGGGGCAGCTGCGGAAATCGCAACAGGGGAGGGAAAGTGTGTCAGGCTTCAAAGGCAGGTCTCACACAAAGCACACGGAATGAGTGCATGGTCTTGGCGGACCCTCAGCGTGTTATGTCAGGGTGACATTGTGATCAAACCTCCCCTTCCTCATTTTTCTTGGTGCTTTTCCTTCCCTAGATTTTCCCACCCTCCTTGTGTTGTATAGAAGAGCAAAGGGCTTCACACCATGAGGCCTGGGTGCAAGGATGTGTACTCTGTGTTTTATCCCTCTAATGCCTTACACAGTTTTCTGAGCTTTGGTCAACTCAAGCTGTTGTGACCTTCCATGGTGGCAGAAGGCAGAGGCACGGTGCTGTAGCAGGGTCATTATCCATGAAAATGGGTTGTTGTCTGCAGTTGCACCATGAATCGCAGCCCAGTGCTATCTGTGATGTAGACACAGGTACAGCTGGTGACCTTTTCAGACTAGCTGCATCTGCACATGGTCCAGGACAAGCCAACCATGGTGCTCTCCTGCAAGCATCTCATGGCTTTTTCTGTGATCTCTGACCCCCAGAGCACACAAGGAAGGATCCATTTGTGTGATCCTTTTGCTTGGTGCCTGAAACTTGTCAGATTTGGCAAATAATTGTCAGGAAACATTTCCACTCTTTGCTACAACTTACTTTTGGTGTTTTCTTCCAACCCTGTAGTGACCACCCAGTAGCTGGTGTGGGTTCCTGATTGGGGGTGCTTTGGGGTGGCACACCAACACCAAGATAGAGCCACTAATTTTGTATCCTGTGTTTGTAGCATATGGGATTATGTGACTGAATGAACAGTGGTAGAGATCATTTGGGCGATGCAAAATGTTGAGAGGCACTGATGGAGCATGTCATCTGCTAAGGAAGCATAGCTGGTATGACCAAGCTTTGGTCCTCTCCTCTTGGACCTGTTGGCCCATTTCATGCATTTGGTTCCTAAAGACATGCCTAAATGCCCCATCCCTAGAGGTGATCAAGGCCAGGCTGGATGAGGCTTTGAGCAACCCGGGCTAGTGGGAGGTGTCCCTGCCCATGGCAGGGGGTTGGAACTCAATGATCTTCAAGGTCGCTTCCAACCCAAACCATTCTGTGATTCTATTCTACAACTACAGAAGGCAGTGAGTATTCCCTGCCCAAGAGCTGGAAAAGACAACCCTTTGGAAGACCATCTCAGGTCATTTTCTGTTACCACCTCATCAATTTCCACATCTTCTGTCTCTCTTACTTTTCCCAACAGGGTGACTTTGCCTCCTTTGACTCTCCTGTCCTCTTACCAATCAAAT